>NW_028319090.1:92500-205000 GCF_062004578.1 Staurois parvus
ATACTGTATGTTGAAATGCGTTTTTAATTACAAAATATATGAAATATTTGTAAAAATACATTTCAAATATACTGTATGTCTTTAGAAATACAAATCTACATTTTTTGGAATGCATTTACAGATATATGCAAAAATATATGTTGAAATGACTTTTTTTATATGTTAAAAAAATCCAAAAAACATATTTAAAAAATATGTATTTTAAAAAATATTTCTCACATATTTTGTAATATATAAAAAATGCATTTCAACATACAGTATATATATATATATTTAACCACTTGCCTACTGGGCACTTATACTTCTTTCTTTACCAGGCTAATTTTCAGCTTTCAGTGCTGTCGCACTTTGATTGACAATTGCGCGGTCATGCAAGATTGTACCCATATGAAATTTTTAGCATTTTTTTCACACAAATAGAGCTTTCTTTTGGTGGTATTTAATCACCGCTGGGCACTTTACTTTTTACGCTATAAACAAAAAGTGTGCAAAAAATTTGAAAAAAAAAAAGTTTCTTTGTTTCTACTATAAAATTTTTCAAACAGGTAATTTTTCTCCTTCACTGATGTGCGTTGATGAGGCAACACTGATGGGCACTGATAGGCGGCACTGATGGGCACTGATAGGCGGCACTAATGAGGTGGCACGGATAGGCGGCTCTGATAGGCAGCACTAATGAGGTGTCACGGATAGGCGGCACTGATAGGTGGCACTAACTGGCATCACTGCTGGGCACTGACTGGTGGCACTGCTAGGCATTGACTGGCGCAACTGCTGGGCACTGACTGGCACAGCCGCTGGGCACTGACTGGTGGCAGCACCGCTGGGCTGCATTGATGGGCACTGGTGGGTGGCACTGGTGGGGACTGGTGGGTGACACTGGTGGGCACAGGAGGGTGGCACTGCTGGGCACAGGTAGGTGGCACTGCTGGGTGGCACTGGTGGGTACTGCTGGACACAGGTGGGCAGAACTGGTGGGTGGCGCTGCTGGGCACTGATCATCAGGGCACTAATCATCAGTGCCCTGATGATCGGTGCCGATCCCTGCTTCGACAACTGCTGGTTCTCGGCAGTACTTTCCTCGCGCTCTGACAGCGTGAGGAAAGTGCAGCCGAGAACCGGCAATTGCATTTCCCGGTGATCAGCGTGTCATTGGACACGGCTGATCACGTGGTAAAAGGCTGCTGTGATTGGCCTTTTACCACATCACATGATCAGCTGTGTCCATAGGACACAGCGATCACTGAGATCCCCAGGTGCGCCCCCCTGGGGGCAGGCAGCAGAGCGTGTTCTGGGAGGACATCATATGACGCCCTCCCAGAACTAGCTGGCCGCAGTGTAGCCGTCATTCGGCTATCTGCGGTTGGCAAGTAGTTAAAAATATTCTTCCCAAATATATTGACATTTATTTGAAATACTACAATTTTGTCCATATTTAATATATTTAAAAAAAAAAACAAAAAAAATAAAAATAAAATAAATAAATAAATAAATATATATATATATATACATACTGCATTTTTTAACATATAAAAAAGTCATTTTAACATATATTTGTAAATGCATTTCAAAATTGTAGATTAAATGTATTTTTAAAGGCGTACAGTATATTTGAAATGTATTTTTAAAAATATTTTTCATATATTTTGTAATAAAAATGCATTTCAACATGCAGTATATATATATATATTTATTGAAATATACTTTGAAATATATTGAATATGGCCAAAATTGTAGTATTTCAATGGCAATATATTTTGGAAGAATATTTTAAAATATATTTAAAATATATTTTTCTTCCATGTGGGTTTCTTCAGCCCCAGGGGCAGAGCCCCCCAGCACAAGGGTCTCCTCCACATGACTGGAGCCCGGGCTCTGCTCCCAGACTGCCAGGCTCCAGAGTATTTATGGGTTGTTTCCCCACCTTCTGGGCCCTTCCTCCACAGGGATTGGTGGAATTTTCATACATTTTCAGGCTGCAGCCTCTGTCCCTCCACCCACTAGGTTCTAGAACCATCCAGAGAATTCCAGAAGACAGGAGGAGGCAACAGAAGCCTTTGAAACACAGCACAGCCTCCTAGCAAATGTAACTCATCCTCCTCCACCTACAGGGCAGCCAAACCCAATGGACCTCGCCTAGTAACAGTGGGGGGGGGGGGCTACACATGTAACCAGTTATATTTTTTGATTTTATTTTATTTTTCATTTTTTATTTTTAAAGAATTAAAGAATTTTATTTTTCATTTGATTATTTTTATAAAAGGGATTTGATTGAAAATAAAAACCAGCAGGATGGGTGCCTGTCTGTATCATCATAAGGAAGGAAAAAAATTATTGTGATTGAAAATTGGATTGACAAAAAAACAAAAACAAAAAAAAACAAACCATAATGGGCTGCACCAGCTCAAAAAGGAGCGAACCCCTCATTGGGCAATGTTCAGCCTGCTGTGACCGTTCCAGAGAATCCAAAATAACTGGCATTAAAGGGGTTCTACACCTCCGAAATAAAAATGAGAGAGGGCTGTGTCCTTTTCTTCAACTCAGGTCTCAGATTACACTCAGCTCCCTGTTGCGCAGTGTGCTATGTCAGATCCCCCCTGCTGGAGCTGAGGAAAAGCCTTTGATCTATGTGCTTTAGGAGGCTGTAGAGAAGAGAGGGCTGCAGATAAACAGGTACAGCTTTTTTTTCATCTCTGTGTATCACCTGAGGCCAGTCACTTCTCTGGGTATATGGAGGGTTTACAACCACTTTAACCGCTTTACTGCTACAGGGCGGCAGGGGTGCGCAAAATCATACGTAATTTTGCAGCTCTGGGTAGGGGGCGCATGTGCGCCCTACCCACGCTGCAATTTGTGGTCTTGGCTGTCGATCGCCGGGTCCCGGCCGGTGATTCCCCGGCGATCTCTGAGTGTTACAGTACTGCTTGGACCTTGAAGAAGGGGACCTACCCCAAAAGCTTGTCCTGAAAATTGGATGTTGGTGCAAATTAAAAAGGTATCACGGACAGTACTCAGTTTTTTTTATTAACCACCTCCCGTCCGGCCCATGTATATAAACGGCCGGATGGGAGCAGTGCAGGGGTGGGTGGCCATTTATAAATGGCCTCCCCGCTCCCTGCTTGTGCGCGCTCCCTGGGAGTGCGCAGCACTGTGATCCAGTGCCCACTGTGTCCGGAGGACACAGCGGAACACCAATCTTCATACGTAACCTCTGTGTGAGGTCCCGATCATGTGATCACTGATTGGCCAATCAGTGATCACATGAAGAGTAGTAAGCAAGACGTCACTTCTGACATCATTGCTTACTATGTGTGAAATCTGTGAATGATCACCGAGGTCACATGGTACAGGGCTATTCACAACAGCCTTGTACCATGTGACAAGCTGTGACCAATCACAGCTCTCACAGTATTTCTCAATGGCTGCAAGAATGCAGACAGAGAGAAATGATTGCTTTTACAGCCTTTATGGGTGTAAAAGCAATCAGTGTAAAAAAAAAAAAAAAAAACATCTTCATCACCCCCCACAAGTAGTGCAGTGTCACTATGGTGATACTGTACTGCTAGGGTGACAGTATTTA
Organism: Staurois parvus; assembly: GCF_062004578.1. Classification (NCBI taxonomy): domain Eukaryota; kingdom Metazoa; phylum Chordata; class Amphibia; order Anura; family Ranidae; genus Staurois; species Staurois parvus. The sequence continues at coordinate 96,081 of NW_028319090.1, forward strand.
AAAAAAAAAATATATATATATAATATAAAAAAATAAAATAAAAATGTAAGAAAAAAATGTAAAAAATTATATTTTTTGGTTATAAACTAATTTAGGTTATTTTTTTTTTACTAAAAAGATAACTGAATTAATGTTGGTCAAGATTTATGATGAAATATTATTTATTTGCAAAATTGTATAAGAAAAACACTTTTTTTTCCAAATTTTTGGACTTTTTCATTTATATAGCAAAAAAAATAAAAATCCCAGTGGTGAATAAATACCACCAAAATAAAATGTTATTTGTCTAAAAAAAAAATGCTAAAAAAATTCATATGGGTACAGTGTTGCATGACTGCGCAATTGTAATTCTTAGTGTGTAAGCGCTGCAAGCTGAAAATTGGCCTGGGGGGGAAGGGGGGAAAGTGTCTGGACTGGAAGGGGGTGAAAGTGTCCAGACTGGAAGGGGGGGAAAGTGTCCGGACTGGAAGGGGGGGAAAGTGTCCGGACTGGAAGGGGGGGAAAGTGTCCGGACTGGAAGGGGGTGAAAGTGTCCGGACTGGAAGGGGGGAAAGTGTCCGGACTGGAAGGGGGGGGAGTGTCCAGACAGGAAGGGGGGAAAGTGTCCGGACTGGAAGGGGGTGAAATTGTCCGGACAGGAAGGGGGTGAAATTGTCCGGACAGGAAGGGGGGAAAGGGTCTGGACTGGAAGGGGAGGAAAGTGTCCGGACTGGAAGGGGGGGAAAGTGTCTGGACAGGAAGAAGGTGAAAGTGTCCGGACTGGAAGGGGGTGAAAGTGTCCGGACTGGAAGCGGGTGAAAGTGTCCGGACTGGAAGCGGGTAAAAGTGTCCGGACTGGAAGGAGTTGAAAGTGTCCGGACTGGAAGGGGGTAAAAGTGTCCGGACTGGAAGAGGGGGAAAGTGTCCGGACTGGAAGGAGGGGAAAGTGTCCGGACTGGAAGGAGGGGAAAATGTCCGGACTGGAAGGGGGGGAAAGTGTCCGGACTGGAAGGGGGGGAAAGTGTCCGGACTGGAAGGGGGGAAAGTGTCCGGACTGCAAGGGGAGGAAAGTGTCCAGACTGGAAGGGGGGGAAAGTGTCAGGACTGGAAGAGGGGGAAAGTGTCCGGACTGGAAGGGGGTGAAAGTGTCCGGACTGGAAGGGGGGGAAAGTGTCCGGACTGGAAGGGGGGGAAAGTGTCCAGACTGGAAGGGGGGGAAAGTGTCCGGACTGGAAGGGGGGGAAAGTGTCCAGACTGGAAGGGGGGGGAAGTGTCTGGACTGGAAGGGGGGGAAAGTGTCCGGACTGGAAGGGGGGTGAAAGTGTCCGGACAGGAAGGGGGTGAAAGTGTCCGGACTGGAAGGGGGGGAAAGTGTCCGGACTGGAAGGGGGGGAAAGGGTCCGGACTGGAAGGGGGGGGAAAGTGTCCGGACTGGAAGGGGGTGAAAGTGTCCGGACTGGAAGGGGGTGAAAGGGTCCGGACTGGAAGGGGGGGGAAGTGTCCGGACTGGAAGGGGGGGAAATTGTCCGGACTGGAAGGGGGTGAAAGTGTCCGGACTGGAAGGGGGTGAAAGTGTCCAGACTGGAAGGGGGGGAAAGTGTCGGGACTGGAAGGGGGGGAAAGTGTCCGGACTGGAAGGGGGGGAAAGTGTCCGGACTGGAAGGGGGGGAAAGTGTCCGGACTGGAAGGGGGTGAAAGTGTCTGGACTGAAAGGGGTTAAAATTGTCACTCTTTTTTTAAATTTTTTTACTGGACATGTTTAATAGCACAAAGTCAAAAATATCATTTTTCTCAAAATTGTCGGACTTTTCTTTTTTTTCCCTCAATGCGTCAGACTTTTTCTTTATAGCGCAAAAAAATTAAAAATACACAGGTGATCAAATACCACAGAAAGAAAGCTCTATTTGGGAGGGAAAAAAAGCACATAAATTTAATTTCAGCGTTGCATGACCGCGCAGCGCCGTATTGCAAAAAATGACTTACACAACTGGAAATGAAAGGAAATCTCTCCATGGTGAGGGGATATGTCCTCTAGCCATGGTGTCTCCAAAAATGTCACCAGAACAGGAACGGAGGAGAAATTTCCCAATGGGGACACCTGCCCTGGTGACAACTGTCTAGTTGTCACCAGAGCAGGTGTCCCCATTGGGAAATTTCTCCTCCGTTCCTGTTCTGGTGACATTTTGGAGACACTGTGGCTTTAGGAAAGTGTGAATCACCCCGTTCCCGTCGGCTGAACGAACGCCTCTCCGTAGTAACCATCTCCATCGAGCAGGGCACTTGGTATCCCGCGTTCATGGACGATTCCCACGGATCCCCTCACAGGCGCTCCAGATGATCGGCCTGCGCCGCACTTCTCCCACTCTGTTTATATAACCGATTTAATGCTCAATAGATCAGTGAATTGCAAATTACATTTTCTTCATTTGTGTAACTCGGTCGGCCATTAAAAGGCCATTTCCCGCACATTATTGTTCTTTTCTTTCTAATTAAAAGCTATTTGCTGAGGAAAATAATTCCTTCCTCTTTATTACATTAAGGTCACTGCGATTACAGCCACAAATCTTCATTTTACCACTCGAGGGGGGAGACGGCAAAGTGCCATTGGGAGAGACAATGGCGGTTTGCAGCATGCGGCAGATCAGGGGTGCAGGTGGTGGTGTCATGGTGTCAAGGCAAATCCTACCTATCCGGCGGGAAATCTTCATTTTTGGTGGAAGTAAGTCACAGTTACCAAGCATTTGACACATTTTACCAACTTATCCTCATCAGAAGATCGCCATATAAGGGAATGACGGGCGCAAGGCGGTTCTCTTGTTCTGGGAGGACGTCATATGATGTCCTCCCACTCCAACCGCACGTGTGCGGCTCCGGGAGTGCGCAGCGTGGCGATCGGCGGTGCGCTGTGTCCCTCGGACACAGAGGATCACCGATCAACGGAAAGAGCCAAAGACGTTGGCTCAGTCATGTGATCAGCTGTGTCCAATCACAGCTGATCGCATGTAATTACGGAAATGCCGGTTATCGGCAGCCCTGTCCTCACGAGCTGTCACGCTGACAGAGGAGAGGAGAACCGGTAATCGGCATTCTACACTGATCATCAGGGCAGTGATGATCAGTGTAGCCCAGGGGTGGACTGACCATTTGGAAACTCGGGCACTGCCCGAGGGCCCGGGGTCAGTAGGGGACCCCGTGAGATGACCCTGGTACCTTTTTCATAGGCTTTTTTGAGTTTGGGCAAGGACACAGGGGCCCCATGATCCCCTATTGCCCGGGGGCCCCATGAGTTGTCAGTCCGCCCCTGGTGTAGCCCCAGCAGTGCCACCTGTCAGTGCTCATCAATGCAACCTGCCAGTGCCCATCAGTGCCACATCAATGCCGCATATCAGTGCAGGGGCGGACTGATCATTTGGAAATTCGGGCACTACCAGAGGGCCCAGGGTCAGTAGGGGGCCCCATGAATTGCCCCTGGTACGTTTTTCATAGGCTTTTTTGAGTTTGGGCAAGGACACAGGGGCCCCATAATCCCCTATTGCCCGGGGGCCCCATGAGTTGCCAGTCCGCCCCTGTATCAGTGCCTACCAGTGCACATCAATGCCACATATCAGTGCCCATCTGAGCTGCCTTTCAGTGCCACCTATCAGTGCCAGTCAGTGCCACCTATCAGTGCCAGTCAATGACTCCTATCAGTGCCGCCTATCAGTGTGCATCAGTGCCGCCTATCAGTGCCTGTCAGAGCTGCCTATCAGTGCCAGTCAGTGCCACCTAACAGTGCCAGTCAGAGCCGCCTATCAGTGCAAGTTAGTGCCATTTATCAGTGCCACCTATCATTGCCATATATGAGTGCTGCCTTTCAGTGCCCATCAGTGATGCCTGTCAATGCCCATCAGTGCCACCTACCTGTGTCTCCTCATCAGTGCCCATCAGTGCCACCTATCAGTGCCCAACACTGCAGCCACATTAGTGCACATCAGTGAAGGAAAAAAATCACTTATTTACAAACTTTTATAACAAAAACTAAGAACAAACTTTTTTAACATTTTCTGTGGTTTTTGGTTTGTTTAGCAAAAAAAAAAAAAAACCCAGAGGTGATTAAATACCACCAAAAGAAAGCTCTATCTGTCTCAAAAAAATGATAAAAATGTCATATGGGTACAGTGTTGCATGACCGCGCAATTGTCATTCAAAATGTGACAGTGCAGAAAGCTGAACATTGGCCTGGGCAGGAAGGGGGTATAAGTGCCCGGTAGGCAGGAAGGGGGTATAAGTGCCCAGTAGGCAGGAAGGGGGTATAAGTGCCCGGTAGGCGTGGGGTTAAGCCCCCTGATGTCTCCCCTGCACTTCACCAAAGCTAATGGAGTGCAGATCGCGCTGCATTAGCTTCTTTGGCCGCTGCGGCAGAAACCAGAAGTATTGAAATACTCGTTGCTTCTGGGTGCTTCTTAGCTGGTGGGAGATCGGATGGTTGTCCTCCCCTCTACCCAGTGATCCGGTGGCCATAGCAGTTGGGGGGGGGGGTGTAAAATGTATTTATTTCAGATACTTATATAGCACTGTCAATTTACGCAGCACTTTACATACATATTGTACATTCACATCAGTCCCTAACCCTCAAGGGGTGTACAATCTAAGGTCCCTAACTCACATTCATACATACACATACTAGGGACAATTAGACAGGAGCCAATTAACCTCTCAGCATGTCTTCAGAGTGTGAGAGGTAAGCCATTCAGGCACAGGGAGAACATGCAAACTCCAGGCAGGTGATGCTGTGGTTGGGATTCAAACCCATGACCCAATCACAGCAAAGCAGAAGTGCTAACCACTAAGCCACAGTGCCACCCACATACACATACTAGGGCCAACTTAGACAGGAGCCAATTCACCTACCAGCATGTCTTTAGAGTGTGGACGAAAACCCACACAGGCAGAACATGCAAACTCCAGGCAGGTGGTGCCGTGGCTGGGATTCAAACTGACAACCCGAGTACTGCAAGGCAGAAGTGCTAAACACTAAGCCGCCCACATACTAGGGCCAATTTAGAGAGGAGCCAATTCAGCTACCAGGATGTCTTTGGAGTGCGGGAGGAAACCAGAGTACCCGGAGTAAACCCACGCAGGCACAGGGAGAACACGCAAACTCCAGGCAGCTGGTGCTGTGGTTGGGAACCAAACCCATGACCCAATTACTGCAAGGCAAAAGGGCTAACCATTAAGCCACTGTACCTCACACATACACATACTAGGGCCAATTTAGACAGGAGCCAATTCACCTACCAGCACATCTTTAGAGTGTGGAAGGAAACCAGAGTACCCGGAGGAAACCCACGCAGGCACAGGGAGAACATGCAAACTCCAGGCAGGTGGTGCTGTGGTTGGGATTCGAACCAACGACCCTAGTACTGCCATTCGGAAGTGCTAACCATTTAGCCTCCCCCACCATGGCTGACATAATGGGAGGAGTCTGCAAAACGCACATTTTCGCACATTTTTTTCAGAAGCATCTATAAAGCCAAAAATATGCGATTCTGCTCCCGACACGTGTAATCGCACAGCTACGCTCATGATGAGTGTGAATGGGGGGGTGCGGGTAAATAAATGACGCCGCCGCAGCCGAGCGCAAAAGATTTATGATTTATATGCGACGTTTCCCTTTTATCACACAAACAAGGACCGTGTGAACAGCTCCATATTCCGCCCTTGTTCCTGTGATTGTTATCGGCCACTCATAATAAAACTGATAAAAAAACAAAACATGAAATTCCCCGATCCAGAAACGCAGCAGCCTGCGCAGAGAGAAGCGCGGTGATTTATTTCATCGATTGTTTTATCCTCTGCGCAATTCCCTATTTTCAGAGCAAAACACTGGAAGAAAGAAGCGGCAGAATAAAATCAATGGCTTCCCCTTTATATGGCGCTCAGAGCTCTGTGCCGCGGCTCCTGTGCGCGGTCTGCGCTTAACTGCCACGTCCTGGGGGGCGCTGAGGCTCGTTCTGGGTGATTAGGATATATTGGAGCGTCCGGCTTCATAAATCTCATTTTGTGGGGGAGGGGAGATCTGTCCATCCTGGCCGGTGACCCCTCGCCGCTGATTGCTCCTCCAGGGATGCTCATTAGTGCCGCAGGAAAGGATGATCTCATCCGAGCCGAGGACCTGCTCACCTCCGGCATGGTGGAGTTCATAATTACGGTCCCCCTTATGATTTCATTACAGCACTGAAGCAGATCTAAACCCAATGACTAAATTCTCATGTAAGTGTGTTACATCTTCCTAATGCCGGCCATAGACGGGTCCAAAACCGGACTTTTTTATTAAAAAAATGAAAAATCAGTCGTTCGATCGGCCGACGTTACCACCAATGGTAAAAAAATCACCCGATTTCCATCCCGTCTACGGCCGGCATTTAATTACTTCTGTCCCTGCAGAGAGCTCCGCTATTATATTTGACATGAAAGTCTTGCGGTTGCAACAATGTATCCATTTGTATCCATTTCAGATACAGATGTTTTTATTCGGATACAAATGGATACATTGTTGCAACCGCAAGACTTTCATGTCAAATATAATAGCGGACTGGAATTCTTCTTTTTCTCCTTCTCATCTTCTTTTCTTCTTCTTCTTTTTCTTCTTCTTTTTCTTTTTCTTCCTCTTCTTCTTCCTCTCCTTCTTTTTCTTTTTCTTCTTCTTCTTTTTCTTCTTCTTTTTATTCCTCTTCTTCTTCTTTTCTTCTTTCTCTTCTTCTTTTCTTTCTCTTCTTTTTCTTCTTCTTTTTCTGCTTCTTCTTTTCTTCTTTTTCTTCCTCTTCTTTTTCCTCTTCTTCATTTCTTCTTCTTCTTTTTCTTCTTTTCCTTTCTCTTCTTTTTCTTCTTCTTCTTCTGCTTCTCTTTCTTCTTTTTCTTTTCTTCTTTTTCTTCTTTTTCTTTCTCTTCTTTTCCTTTCTCTTCTTCTTCTTTTTCTTTCTCTTCTTTTCTTCTTTTTCTTTCTCTTCTTCTTTTCTTTCTCTTCTTTTTCTTCTTCTTTTTCTGCTTCTTCTTTTTCTTTCTCTTCTTTTTCCTCTTCTTCGTTTCTTCTTTTTCTTTTTATTCTTTTCCTTTCTCTTCTTCTTCTTCTGCTTCTTCTGCTTCTCTTTCTTCTTTTTCTTTTCTTCTTTTTCTTCTTTTTCTTTCTCTTCTTTTCCTTTCTCTTCTTCTTCTTTTTCTTTCTCTTCTTTTCTTCTTTTTCTTTCTCTTCTTTTCTTCTTTTTCTTTCTCTTCTTCTTTTTCTTCTTCTTGCAGGTCACGGCTCATGTGCAGATTTTTTATTGGTAAAACAATCGGCCGATTTTTCTCTTCTTTTCTTCTTTTTCTTTCTCTTCTTCTTTTCTTTCTCTTCTTTTTCTTCTTCTTTTTCTGCTTCTTCTTTTTCTTCCTCTTCTTTTTCCTCTTCTTCGTTTCTTCTTTTTCTTTTTATTCTTTTCCTTTCTCTTCTTCTTCTTCTGCTTCTTCTGCTTCTCTTTCTTCTTTTTCTTTTCTTCTTTTTCTTCTTTTTCTTTCTCTTCTTTTCCTTTCTCTTCTTCTTCTTTTTCTTTCTCTTCTTTTCTTCTTTTTCTTTCTCTTCTTTTCTTCTTTTTCTTTCTCTTCTTCTTTTTCTTCTTCTTGCAGGTCACGGCTCATGTGCAGATTTTTTATTGGTAAAACGATCGGCCGATTTTCCCATCATTGCCGGGAAAATCGGCCAATCGTCAAAATCGGCTGCAAATTTTCCAACTTTACCAATAAAAAAAGTGCCAAAACTCAAAAAAAGGCCAACTAATTAATATACTAACTGTGTGAAAATTGGCCTATATTATTTTTCGCCAAAAAATTGGCCGATTTTCGACTCGTCTGCATAAATCTGCAGCTTTTATTAAAAAATAATTCCTGGGGAACCTGCAGTGATGCTTTTTGTTAAGGCACTTCCTGTTACAGGGTGACAACGCTCAGCCTTTGTCTCCCAATTGTGCTGCTGCGTTGTCACCCTGTTACGTGCTCCCCTAGTGGAGGTTACAAGTGGCAATGTTGATTCGCATTGTGCAGGCATGGTCCACCGTTGTCACTGCCAACGTATAATTTAAGAGTACACTGATGTAAGGGGGGACTCTAATGGAGGCTCTGATGTTAGGGGGAACTCTGACAGGGACTCTTGAGGTAAAGGGGGACTCTGCAAAGAGCACTGATGTAAGGGGGCGCTGATGTAAGAGGGGAAACTCTAATGGAGGCTCTGATGTTAAGGGGAACTCTGAGAGGGACTCTTGACGTAAAAGGGGACTGTGATGTAAGGGAGGACACTGATAGAGACAGCTGGTATAAAAGACACTCCAAGCAGGACTGTAATGTAAGGGGGAAATATGACGGGGACTCTGATGTTAAGGAGGAACTCCTGATGTGAAGGGGAGGACTTTTGATGTAAGGGGGGACTCCTGAGGTGAAGGGTGAATTCCTGATGTAAGGGGGATGTCTGATGTAAGAGGGGGCTCTAATGGAGGCCCTGATGTAAGGGGCAACTCTGACAGGGACTCGTGAGGTAAGGGGGGGACTCCAATGTCAGGGGGTAATCTGATAGGGGCACTGATGTAGGGGACGACTTTAATGTAATGGAGAACTCTGATGGAGACAGCTGGTGTAAGAGGGGACTCCGAATGGGACTCTAATGTAAGGGGGAGTATGATAGGGACTCTGATGTGAAGGGGGAACTCCTGATGTGAAGGGGGGGATTCTGATGTAAGGGGGAATCTGATAGGGGCACTGATGTGAAGGGGAAACTCCTGATGTGAAGAGGGGGATTTTGATGTAAGGGGGGACTCTGATATAAGAAAGAACTCCAATGGGGACTTTGATCTAAAGGGGGACTCTGACAGGGATTTCTGGTGAAAGGGGATGACTCTGATGTCATGGAGAACTCTGATGGAGACAGCAGGTGTAAGAGGGGACTCCAAATGGGACTCTAATGTAAGGGGGAAGTATGATAGGGACTCTGAGGTAAAGGGTGAATTCCTGATGTAAGGGGGCATGTCTGATGTAAGAGCGGTCTCTAATGGAGGCTCTGATGTAAGAGGAGCGCTGCCCGAGGGCCCGGGGTCAGTAGGGGGCCTTTTTTATAGGCTTTTTTGAGTTTGGGCAAGGACACAGGGGCCCCATGATCCCCTATTGCCCGGGGGCCCCATGAGTTGTCAGTCCACCCCTGAACGGGGGACTCTGATATAAGAAAGAACTCTAATGCAGACTGATCTAAGGCAGGACTCTAACAGGGACTCCTGAGGGGGAGAACTCTGATGGAGACAGCTGATGTAAGAGGGGACTCTAATGCAAGGGGGGAATATGACAGGGACTCTGATTTGAAGGGGGGGGGGACTTTTGATGTAAGGGAGGAATCCTGAGGTAAAGGGTGAATTCCTGATGTAAGGGGGGATGTCTGATGTAAGAGGGGGCTCCTTAAGTAAGGAGAGGCTCCGAAGGGGATTCTGATGCAAGACGGACTCTGATAATGACTCCCAATCTTAAGGAGGGACTCTGATGTTAACCACTTCCAGTCCGGACACTTTCACCCCCTTCCTGTCCAGGGCAATTTTCAGCTTTCAGCGCTATCACACTTTGAATGACAATTGCGCAGTCATGCAACACTGGACCCATATGAATTTTTTAGTACTTTTTTGTGACAGATAAAACTTTATTTTGGTGGTATTTAGTCATCACTGGGATTTTTATTTTTTTTTTGCTATGTAAATGAAAAAGTCAAAACATTTTGAAAAAAGTGTTTTTCTTATACAATTTTTGCAAATTAATAATATTTCCTCATAAATCTTGGCCAAAATGTATTCAGTTATCTTTTTAGTAAAAAAACAAAAACAAATTAGTTTATAACCAAAAATTATAATTTTAAATTTTTTTCTTTACATTTTTATTTTATTTTTTATATTATTATTATTTATTTATTTATTTATTTTACATACTGTCACCCTAGCAGTACTACTTGTGGGGGGGGGGATGAATATATTTTTTTTTTACACTGATTGCTTTTACACCCATAAAGGCTGTAAAAGCAATAATTTCTCCTTCTCTCTGGTTGCATTCCTGCAGCCATTGAGAAATACTGTGTGAGCTGTGATTGGTCACAGCTTGTCACATGGTACAAGGCTGTCGTGAATAGCCCTGTACCATGTGATCTCTGTGATCATTCACAGATTTCACAAGTAGTAAGCAATGATGTCAGAAGTGACATCTTGCTTACTACTTTGCATGTGATCACTGATTGGCCAATCAGTGATCACATGTTCGGGACCTCACACAGATCGCGGTGCTGTGCGCTCCCAGGGAGCGTGCACAAGCAGGGGGCGGGGAGGCTGTTTATAAACATGGGCCGGACGGGAAGTGGTTTTTAATTTGCACCAACATTTTCACAGGTAGTAAGCAATGATGTCAGAAGTGACATCTTGCTTACTACTATTCATGTGATCACTGATTGGCCAATCACTGATCACATGATCGGGACCTCACACAGAGGTCCTGTACAGCGATCGGTGCTCCCAGGGAGAGCGCACAGTCCAAAATGGCGAGCGCCGTTTATGAATGGCAACCCACCCCTGCACTGCCACCATCTGGTCGTTTATATACAATGGCCAGATGGGAAGTGGTTAAGGAGGGACTCCAGTGGTAAAGTGGAAATTCCTGATGTAAGGGGGGACTTTTGATGTACGAGGTTGGGGGTAAGAATAGCCGGAACTCCTGGAGGATGATATCTGAAGCAGGGGCAGACAGACAACTCATGGGGCCCCTGGGCAATAGGGGATCATGGGGCCCCTGTGTCCTTCCCCAAACTAAAAAAAGCCTATGAAAAATGTACCAGGGGCATCTCATGGGGCCCCCTACTGACCCCGGGCCCTCGGGCAGTGCCGGAGTTTTCAAATGGTTAGTCCCCCCTTGATCTGAAGCCTTCTGGGATAAACAGACAAGTGGGAGAGAGCCAGTCCTGGTCTTCTGATGGTAGAGTTGGGTTTCATGGATGGATGTTCAGAGAACCTTCTTAATGCTGTAAAACATAACCTGGAAAACAATCTAAATGTGTGAAAAGTAGTTTGAGAAATGGTCCAAACCAGCGTTTTTCAACCCTTTGACCCAAGAGGAACCCATGAAATAATGCTCAGGTATCGGGGAACTCATTGGTGTCCTGCCGCTGGCTATGCCAAATGGCTTTTGGCCCTGGAACTATGCAGGCACCATCAAATGGAAGGTCAACTAAAAAAATCTGACCTCAAGGACATATAGGATCCTCATGGACTTAGATGGAATAGAACCCCCTAGGTATATGAATAAATGGGAGAAGGAATTAGGAGCTGAACTGAACCCACAGCAAAGGAAAAGTATTTTTGATTTAACCTCCCTAACAGTCTGATTATGTCCATATTTCTGTGCTCAGAGCGGTACATTTTTTTGCATGGAAATATGTATTTTTTTTATTGTAGGCTGTAATTTTTAGGAATAACTCACTGAAATCTGTCCGAACAAGAGTCTAGTAAACATCCCGGGTAGGATAAAATTTGAAACACGAAATCATAAATTATAATTTAATAAATAATCATAAAAAATAATAATAATAATAAATGTAATTCAATAATATAATCAAACCAAAAACACTGAAATGTGAAATATAGCGCCAAGTTCGCACATCGCTGAGCAAAGTCGCAGAATCGTTTTCAGTGTCTGATGAGGAATTTCCCCCACGAATCATTATCACTCAATTCTGCAAGTGGTTCTGATTTACTATCGCTGTTCTCTAGCCGGTCTAAAACCGCGTCTGACCTAAAGGGACGCTTTTTGGACGCCATGGACATTTCTCAGTTTCCAGGCAGAAAGAACAGTAAAAATGCAGGCAGGGCGCCGGACAAAGCACTCGGGACAAAATGTATGTGAAATGGTTTGATACAGGAATGTTATACTATGTGATTTTAGTGTATTTAGTGAATGTCACTTTTTGTCATTTTCAAATTTCCCGCCAGTTCCATCCCCCGTACGTCCTGACGTCGCAGGGAACGGAACCCGGAAGACAGATGCCGGCATCGGCCGGAGGACATTGCCGGAGACACTGCAGGGGGGACATCGCGGGAGCGCAGGACAAGGTAAGTGAAGAAGAGATCCCGGAGCAACGCTGCAGTGTATTCCCGAGTGTAGCTCGGGGGGGGTTACCGCTTGTGGTGCTGAAACTTTACCCCGAGCTACACTCAGGAATACCACCAGGGAGGCTACCACATAGGACTACAAATATGCGTACAGTTGAAATGAACTACAAGTGTGGTCAATAAACAGCAGGTGGAGAGCTCCCCTGAGTATTGGAGAGGGTGCAAAGAAAGGGGTAGTATGGAGCATGTATGGTGGAGCTGCCCGAAACTGAATCTGGAGTACTGGAGGGAAATAGCTTTATATACCCATGATATAGGTGGGGTAGATATCCAAGGAGACCCGTGGAAATGCCTATTTTATCATTTTGACCCAGCTTCGGTATTACGTAAAAATAAAGCTTTGTATGACTTGTTAAGTGCTGCAAAGGGTTTAATTCCTACGTTTTGGCTGGTGAAGGAGGCCCCGAGGATTGAGGATTGGATCGAAAGAGTAGAGGGTATAGTGCGAATGGAGGAATTAAGATGTATAGAGGAGGATAAAATTGAGATGTTTAGGAGAACATGGAGTGGTTGGAAGAAATTTAAGACCTCCGAAAAGTATATGGATTTATTGAGAGTAAACAGGGTAGGATGGTAGACTTGATAGCAGGGGCGGACTGACAACTCATGGGGCCCCTGGGCAATAGGGGATCATGGGGCTCCTGTGTCCTTGCCCAAACTCAAAAAAGCTTATAAAAAGGTACCTGGGGCATCTCATGGGGCCCCCTACTGACCCCGGGCCCTCGGGCAGTGCCCGAGTATCCAAATGGTCAGTCCACCCCTGCTTGATAGTATCAAAGAAAGAAAGTATAAAGGTCTTAAGATTGATTACCTCTAGATGCGGATGGTTCTAAGAGTAGGGGGGGGGGTTGGGGTAGTGGGGAGGGGGGAAGGGGAGGGACATAGATAATATAATATATATATATTTACAAAGTTTAATGTGTTTTTATAATGTTTGTATGTTGAGTAAAGAAATAAAAACTTAAATTAAAAAAAAAAAATTGAAGGTCAACTAGCCTCCGCTCAAGGAACCATTGGAGGAAGCCTAGAGTTCCATGGAACCCTGGTAGAGAATGGCCAGTCTAGGCTTAGAAGATATAGCCTGTGTGGTGTCCTGTGTAAAATCACATACGGCTCTCTGGACACACGGGAGTCATCTACTCTCTAGGAATGGGGACTCGTACGTACACTAAAACCCACACAGGACTGGTGGCTAACCATGCTTGTAAGGACGATTCAATTTGGTGGATCCACCAGTGTACTGGAGAGCATGAAGGTGGTCAGATTGTGTCCACACACCTGTCTACCATCGTTGGTTGCCAAGGACCTATGCAGGTTTGTATGCCGTGTCAAACACTACCCTTGGCCAAAAGTGGGCACAAACCCTTGGGACCTCTTTCGTGGGATTGTGGCCGCCCCCCCACCCTTCCCCTCTCAAATGGGCTTGTTTGAAGTTGTAATTGGTGGGTTTGTCACGTATGGGGGAAATTCGGTGTTGGCCCCTTTAAATTTTGTTAAGCAGAATTCCAGGGATCCAATCGGGAGTCACGGAAGTTTCTGGAGCATTGGAGGACAGGATATAAGGGGCACTTGGATCGTTTGGGATCAGTGGCCAGCCTGCAAGTAGAAGAACTCTCCCCCCACTTTTGCGCAGGGGGGACGTTTTCAGAGTTCAGATGTTGTATGTGATGGTTCAAGTTCCAATAACTGAGCCAGAAGAGGGTGATTTATTATATTTTGCATGTTGGATCTCATCAACGGTTATTATAGTATGTATGTAGTATGCTGTGGCCATTTCTCGCTATGATCTGCCTAATGGTTTCTTTTCTTTAATTGGTCATATTTGGGGAATGTTCTGGTTGGGGGTGGGAGGGTCCCCTTGGGTTTTACCGGGTGGGGGGGTCCCCTTGGGTTTTACCCACAGAGAAACAACTGAAACTAAACACCAAATCGTTGGGCACTATTCTAGTCTACGTAAGACCATGTGGGTGGGATCTACAGCTCCCTGTACATAGGGGTACCTTTCTCATGGGTGTGCATGCTCATCAATGCCTGAGAACAGGCAGGGCCATGTTCATGTGCCCCATTGTAGGGATGAACCCTACTCCATGGGCAGTAGGTGAATGTATAGAGTCCTTCTGGAACATTTGCTGGCCCATGTTACTACACATCTTGTCTGTGAATGGTTGCATTTAGGAGGGACACTGCTGAGTCTATGCCCTCTCCACCCATCTAGTGTACCTCCATCACCTCACTCCCAGAGTCAGAATGGGGTCCTGCCATGCACTAGTGCGGACCTCATGCATGCACTTAATTAATTCTTTCTTCTCTCCCATACCACGTGGCTAGGCCACTGAGTCTCCGTACTGCAGTTTCCTTCTCAGATACTATTGGGGGAACCAACCGCTAAGGATGGAGCCAGCAAAAGAGACCCCATCGCTACTGGAGGACCTGTCGTTTATTGGCAGGCCACTGTTCACTTTCCACCAGTACTTGGTTACCCGTTCCTTCACACTTCCAGCCGACTTAACCCTTTGTAGTGACCTTGCTTTTGTACCCCATGAGTGCTTTACAGGCCCTGTTCTTCCAATATGTCAGAAACTTTCATGCAACCTGTGACGGAACGCCTGTCACCCAGATTGGGTGATTCTGTCAGAGAATTGCTTCCTCACCAACGGGACACAGAACCAAGATATTATAGCCGGGCATTGCACCCAAGACTGGATGAGACTAGCTTAGATGCCAGACCGGAACTCTTTATTGAGTGGAAAACAGTTTTTATACACTCCAGAAATAGGGGCACTGCCCCCACATGAGCAATAAAACAAATATTACACATTGGGATAAACATCCCAAGCTGATTAGGTAAGAGCTCGATCACAACAGAAATAGGGGCAGTGCCCCCACATGAACAATAAAACAAATATTACACATTGGGATAAACATCCCACACTGATTAGGTAAGAGCTCGATCACAACAGAAATAGGGGCAGTGCCCCCACATGAACAATAAAACAAATATTACACATTGGGATAAACATCCCACGCTGATTAGGTAAGAGCTCGATCACAACAGAAATAGGGGCAGTGCCCCCACATGAACAATAAAACAAATATTACACATTGGGATAAACATCCCACGCTGATTAGGTAAGAGCTCGATCACAACAGAAATAGGGGCAGTGCCCCCACATGAACAATAAAACAAATATTACACATTGGGATAAACATCCCACGCTGATTAGGTAAGAGCTCGATCACAACAGAAATAGGGGCAGTGCCCCCACATGAACAATAAAACAAATAGTACACATTGAGATAAACATCCCACATTGATTAGGTAAGAACTTGATCACAACAGTACAGACAACAGCTAACAGGGAGCCCATTGCAGACAGCCCATCAATATTCCAACAGCCTGAAAAGTGGAATTAGTTTATCTATATTTTTTGAGGGAGATTGTTGATAAATATTTCTGGCCCAAATAGAGGGGCTTCTCCAACCCAGTCCACATGAGGACCACCATATTTTTCTCTGACCATTACCCACATGGAAGAAAAATATATTTTAAATATATTTTAAAAACATTCTTCCCAAATATATTGACATATATTTGAAATACTACAATTTTGGCCGTATTCAATTTGTTTAAAAAAAAAAAAAAATTATATATATATACTCACACACACACACATATATCTATATATATATATATACATATATATACAATGTGACTAATCATTGTGATAGCTAATCAGAGGCTATCACAGCGATCATGTGACCTGGAATAGGGAGTCCCGATCGTTAGAACAGGACCCGGGGCTCTCAGTGACACCGCAGTCTTTGTGCTGGGAGCGCGCTGTGTGGAAAGACAGGTACTCAAATATGTGGCCCCCACGGAAAAAAACCCAGTTCTGTGAGGCCGCATATTTGTGCTATGTCGGCATCAAGGAGTTAACTTATCATTTTTTTGCTGCGTATGATTTGCACACAGTTTTTGTAGATGAAATGTCAATTCAAAAAAATATATAAGCCATCAAGTTAAGTTAAAATGATGTCGACAAATCCCCCTTTCCCTCCAGACATCCAGCAGTGTATTTACTGCAAGGCAAACAAGGCGTTTGCCTAGGGCGGCAATTTTCAGGGGGGGGGGGCGGCGAAGAAGGGACACAAGTGGCATAGATGGGGACCTGGTCAGCTCTGCCATGAGATCCGAGGAGGATGCTCGCTGCTGGAGGGTGCGGGGTGGACTGACAACTCATGGGGCCCCTGAGCAATAGGGGATCATGGGGCCCCTGTGTCCTCGCCCACACTCAAACCACACCCAAAAAAGCCTATGAAAGGTACCAGGGGCATCTCATGGGGCCCCCTACTGACTCCAGGCCCTAGGGCAGTGCCCGAGTTCCCAAATGGTCAGTCTGCCCCTGATTGGTGCATGAATTGGGTGGGAAGGGTGGGGGATGTGTGCTGGTCGGTGGTGCCAGTGGGTGGGGGGGGGGGGGTGCTGGTGGGGTGAGTGGCGTCCGATTTCAGTGCTGCCTAGGGCAGCACATGAACTAAATACATCCCACAGCTTTTCACAACTCACTGCTTACTGCATCTCGTCGCCATATTTGGGGGCTCCCCCTCCCGCCTCAATACATTTCCCCCCCAAAGTAACCCAAATGGCAGCCAGAGAGCCAAGATTTGTAACCATTACACCCCGGGCTCACTAATTAATATCCGCTGTGGAGAAATGCGAGCGCTAACAAATGCATGACTAAATCTGTCCGCGTTCGTTTTCTGCTGTACGGTATTAATAATGAAAGCGAAACTACTTTAGTCAGCAGGAAAGTCAATTAAAATGAATAATTACTCAATTTAAATATTCATTTCATCAGAAGTGTATAAAGATTCAGTTACAGCCACATAAATTATTGGGCACATTTTTCCTGCCTGCGATATGTATCCGCTGTGAGCGCGCCGTCTCTCTCCTCGCAGCCTGTAATGTCGCGGAGAATACAGCGAGTGCGGCGATTCCATAAGAATTGTTCATCCATAATGGTCGTTAAAGTTATTGATTAGATGTGAATTTCAGCCAAGACTCCAATCATCAATCAATTTCACTGCCGGATCTGAGTATTAGGAGCAGTGGTGTGCCGAGGCAGGTGCGGGGGGTGCGCGCCGCACCGGGTGACACCTACCGCATGGGGTGACACCGGACCCGCTCCACGAAAAAGGTAAGTTGTAAAGCAAGCCGACGATCCCCGCAGGATGGATCGGATCTGCAGATTGAGCATAATGGATTGGACCAGGGGCGGACTGACCATTTGGAAACCTGGGCACTGCCCGAGGGCCCAGGGTCAGTAGGGGGCCCCATGAGATGCCTCTGGAACCTTTTCATAGGCTTTTTTGAGTTTGGGCAAGGACACAGGGGCCTCATGATCCCTTATTGCCTGGGGGCCCCATAAGTTGTCAGTCCGCCCCTGGATTGGACTCTGATCCATTACCCTCCCCAATCCGCAGATCCGATCCATCCTGAGGGGATCATCAGCTTTCTTTACAACTTACCTTTTTTGTGGAGCGGGTCCGGTGTCACCCCGTATAAGTTGCATGCCGACGATCCCCGCAGGATGGATCAGATCTGCGGATTGGGGAGGATAATGGATCAGACCTCACCTCCATGTGTAGGTCTTTCACATATGCCTGGAGCAGGGGCGTCCCTAGGCAGGTGCGGGGGGTGCATGCTGCACCGGGTGACACCTACCACATAGGTTGACACCAGACCCGCTCCATGAAAAGGTAAGTTGTAAAGCAAGCCGACGATCCCCGTAGGATGGACTCTGATCAGGGGCTGACTGACCATTTGGAAACTTGGGCACTGCCTGAGGGCTGGGGGTCAGTAGAGGGCCCCATGAGATGCCCCTGGTACCGTTATCATAGGCTTTTTTTGAGTTTGGGCAAGGACACAGGGGCCCCATGATCCCCTATTGCCGGGGGGGCCCATGAGTTGTCAGTCCGCCCCTGAATCTGATCAATTATGCTCCCCAATCTGCAGAACCGATCCATCCTGCGGGGATCGTCGGCTTTCTTTACAACTTACCTTTTCGTGTAGTGGGTCCGGTGTCACCCTCTATAGGTTGCATGCCGATGATCCCCACAGGATGGATCAGATCTGCAGATTGGGGAGCATAATGGATCGGAGTCCGATCCATTAAGCTCAATCCGCAGATCCAATCGATTCTGCGGGGATCGTCGGAGGGGGTGTCACCAAGTGTTATCGCACCGGGTGACACCAACCCTAGGGACGCCCCCAGGGGCGGACTGACAACTCATGGGGCCCCCGGGCAATAGGGGATCATGGGGCCCCTTTGTCCTTGCCTAAAATCAAAAAAGCCTATGAAAAAGGTACCAGGGGCATCTCATGGGGCCCCCTACTGACCCCGGCCCTCGGGTAATGCCCGAGTTTCAAAATGGTCAGTCCCTGGACGCCCCTGATTAGGAGCATATACACATGGAAACTCTGGTTCCTCAAACACCACCCGTCATTTTACCCCCCCCCCCCTCATCCTGGTCAGGATACGGAGAGGAAGTACGAGCTAAGATAGATGGCAATGCTTTGGACTCGAGCCACACACAGGGGCGGACTGACCATTCGAGCACTTGGGCACTGCCCGAAGGCCCGGGGTCAGTAGGGGGCCCCATGAAATGCCCCTGGTACATTTTATAGGCTTTTTTGGGTGTGCTTTGAGTGTGGGCAAAGACACAGGGGCCCCATGATCCCCTATTGCCCGGGGGCCCCATGAGTTGTCAGTCCGCCCCTGTTCACACACCAGTCATGTGACTGTAATTTTAGATTCTCATTGGACTCAGCTTGTAGCATGGCATAGAAATGATGATAAACCAGCACGGTCAAGCCATGTTATCCCAGTTATTGTGGTTGGCTAGCAGGCAGCACCAAGGATGGAAAATATAGTAAAAGCATGTCAGCGTTTTATTACCGAGGGACTTTACATTACTATATTTCATTTAAAAGTTCAAAACTCCAAACAATAAAAGATACAATATGTGACATTTAAGAGAGCCCAGCTCACTGGAGGTGGCATACAAAGTATTGTTTCGTTGGTATTGGGTTCCGGCTTGTTTGGCCCAGGCATACCCTGCCTGCAGTGATTGATGCTTTCGGGGTTGTGGCCGTTGTGGCGATGTGTTGCATATCTGGTGGTCATGCCCGAGACTGTTTAGTTTTTGGTCTCGTGTGTTTGGCCTCCTTTTCACCTTGTTCCATCTCTCGATTTTTGGTACGCTTTGCTTCATTGTCCCATACCGTCCTCTTGGCTCACCAGCAGAAGTTGGATTCCTATTTGTTTTTGTCGGCCACTACAACAATTGCTCAGGCCTGGAAGAGCCCGTTTGTCCCTCTTCAGGGGATGCGGGACCAGGGGTGGACTGACAACTCATGGGGCCCCTGGGCAATAGGGGATCAGGGGGCCCCTGTGTCCTTGCCCAAACTCAAAAAAGCTTATGAAAAAGGTACCGGGGGCATCTCATGGGGCCCCCTACTGACCCCGGGCCCTCGGGCAGTGCCCTAGTTTCCAAATGGTTAGTCCGCCCCTGTGCGGGACCGTATGACCACTATGATGCTCAATGAACAGATGTCGAGTATCTGCAAAGACTCCCAACGGAAATTCTTGAAAATATGGGAGCCATGGTTGCAATATGCCATTCCCACGCTCCCCCAAGCTAGTCTGGGGTTGCTCAGTATTGGCATTCTCTGACCCCTGCTCTTGTCCTCTTTTTCCCTTTGTACTCCTCCTTCCTTTTGTTTTTTTGTTTGTTTTTGGTGTGCCAGTGGATAGCTGCCTGTGGTTTGAGTTACTGTCGGTGTTATACCAATTTTTTTGTCATTTATGTGCCATTGATAGCCCCTGTGTGGGCGCACCTTTTTCTCTGTTGGTGTTAGACCACTGTTTTCTTTATTTTTCTATGTGCAATTGGTGGCCCCATGTGTTGGAGTGTTTTGTTGCTCCTGTCTTCTTAAACTGTTTATAAATTAATAAAAACATTGAAATAGAAGAGAGCCCAGAACAACCAGGCTTACAATATGCCAACTAGAGGAACACTAGGTATAGTGGAGAAGATGGCAGTACCTGGACATGTCAGTTGATCCAATCAAATACTGTAGGTAAGAGAGATAACAGTGGATGGAGGTGATGGCAGTTGGGTATATTAGATACAATATGGGATGGAGATGGCAGTGACAGAGGTGATGGCAGTTGGGTATATTAGATACAATATGGAAGGGAGATGGCAGTGGATGGAACTGATGGGAGTTGGGTATATTAGATACAATATGGAATGGAGATGGCAGTGACAGAGGTGATGGCAGTTGGGTATATTAGATACAATATGGAAGAGAGATGGCAGTGGATGGAACTGATGGCAGTTGGGTATATTAGATACAATATGGGAGAAAGATGGCAGTGGATGGAGGTGATGGCAGTTGGGTATATTAGATACAATATGGAAGGGAGATGGCAGTGGATGGAGGTGATGGCAGTTGGGTATTTTAGATACAATATGGAAGGGAGATGGCAGTGGATGGAACTGATGGGAGTTGGGTATATTAGATACAATATGGAATGGAGATGGCAGTGACAGAGGTGATGGCAGTTGGGTATATTAGATACAATATGGAAGGGAGATGGCAGTGACAGAGGTGATGGCAGTTGGGTATATTAGATACAATATGGAAGAGAGATGGCAGTGGATGGAACTGATGGCAGTTGGGTATATTAGATACAATATGGGAGAAAGATGGCAGTGGATGGAGGTGATGGCAGTTGGGTATATTAGATACAATATGGAAGGGAGATGGCAGTGGATGGAGGTGATGGCAGTTGGGTATTTTAGATACAATATGGAAGGGAGATGGCAGTGGATGGAACTGATGGGAGTTGGGTATATTAGATACAATATGGAATGGAGATGGCAGTGACAGAGGTGATGGCAGTTGGGTATATTAGATACAATATGGAAGGGAGATGGCAGTGACAGAGGTGATAGCAGTTGGGTATATTAGATACAATATGGAAGAGAGATGGCAGTGGATGGAACTGATGGCAGTTGGGTATATTAGATACAATATGGGAGAAAGATGGCAGTGGATGGAGGTGATGGCAGTTGGGTATATTAGATACAATATGGAAGGGAGATGGCAGTGGATGGAGGTGATGGCAGTTGGGTATTTTAGATACGATATGGAAGGGAGATGGCAGTGCATGGAGGTGATGGCAGTTGGGTATATTAGATACAATATGGAAGAGAGATGGCAGTGGATGGTGGTGATGGTAGTTGGGTATATTAGATACAATATGGAAGGAAGATGGCAGTGACAGAGGTGTTGGTAGTTGGGTATATTAGATAAAATATGGAAGGGAGATGGCAGTGGATGGAGGTGATGGCAGTTGGGTATATTAGATACAATATGGAATGGAGATGGCAGTGGATGGAGGTGATGGCAGTTGGGTATATTAGATAAAATATGGAAGGGAGATGGCAGTGGATGGAGGTGATGGCAGTTGGGTATATTAGGCCTAGTACAGAGGTTCAGAAAATTGTATGAAAAATACCATACCAGTGATTGTACGATAATATGATTTTTTAGTACACAACTTTCGTCAAAATTTTTTCGATGGAACACATGGAGGTAATGGCAGTTAGGTAAAGTAGATACAATAGGAAAGGTAGATGGAAGTGGCTCTAGGTAATGGCTATTGGATACACCAAATACAATGGGGTGGGGGATGGTAATATTTGGCTATGTTCACTTTAATTGTAAACATGAGTTGCAGAAGTCCTTGTAATAAATATGTTTCTCTAGTTCCTCCAGTCTCCAATTGCTGAACTGGTTACTGTCATTGCATTTTGTGGGTCTAGTAGTTTAATCTCTGATCACACAGTCTTCAGTGAGTTACGTGAGCAGACCATTAGAATTAAAATAGGTCACAGTTTTAAATGGATTGTTAGCCTTTCTGCCAAACCTGGCATCCAGATATGAAATGTAATGCAGTTTAGCCACTGCATAGCCAACTCCAAGATTGGCTGAAGCATGGGGGAGGGAATGTTTATTTTTCCAGACATATGCTGATCCCAGCAATAATGGACAAACGGCAACTGTCACCAGGTGTAATAACTGATCATGATAATTCCAAGGAAATTCTCATAATTACCTCCATATACGGTCAGCCATTTCCCAAAAGGCATGTTTATTAAACAAGGTGTCAGCTATGCCTATCGAACAGCAATTATACAAACTCAATAATTCCAGCTTATAATTGTGGCTGTGTATGGAATGCCCATAAGTGTTACCTTTCCATAGTATGGGGCACTTAACACGGCTCACTGGAGGATTCATTGGAGGATTCCTGCATCTGCATGAAAATACATTATAAAATTAATGAGCAATTCGCTGCCCTATCCATCCCGCCTTATGTGGAGGGTAATTATTCTATAAGGAAAATCCATTTCTATAATGGGGAAGAACATTGGCTCGGTGGTCAGCTGGGATTTCCCTTGCCTCCCCCTGACCTCAGACCGAATTATCTGTGAAATCCTGTTTATGTCATTCCACCCGAAGTGTTTACTGAAAATGAGGAGTATTCCTATTAAATTGGGAATTATCGAGTCCCCGAAGAGGGAGGAGGAAATTATAATGCTACAGAATGTTTTAAAATATCATCTAAACATGATTTTTAAATGTGGCGTGCAAAATTAAACAATTATGATTTTTTTTATAGATAGTTTTGAATTGTTGTAATGAATGTAAGGCCAAAACTTCCTCTTCAGTTTTGGATGGAGTGATTAGAGGTTAGAAACTCAGATTTTTAAAGATGAGTTCCAAGCATGGACATTTTATACATAGTTACATTGGTCCACCTTGGACCAATGTAACTATGTGTAGCACCCTCCTAGGTAGCTAGGGGGAGCTAGAATCTAATTTTCAGTTAGATGGGCTGAGTAGCAGCCCAAGTGTAATAGTCAGAGGCAGGGGCATACTGACCATTTGGAAACTCAGGCACTGCCCAAGGGCCCGGGGTCAGTAGGGGGCCCCATGAGATGCCACTGGTACCTTTTTCATAGGCTTTTTTTGTTTGGACAAGAACACAGGGGTCCCATGATCCCCTATTGCCCGGGGGCCCCATGAGTTGTCAGTCCGCCCCTGGTCAGAGGGGTCACATTTCGGTCAGGAGCTGAGAGGCTCTGCAGATCAGCTTTTTGGGTTTTCCCCCTGCACTAGAACTTTGGACAAAGTTCTAGAAGCAGTGGGAGGGAGTGAGGAGTGGCTAGTTTGCACTCTCAAGGGATCCTGGTCAATCCCCAACAGGAGGTTTGGCCTGGGGCCAGGACAGCCCTTAAAAATGACTGAGTATGCTCAGGAGGAGGAGGCAAGGGAGAGAGTTTGGATGGAAGATGGAGAAGTAAGACTGCTGAGCAGGAGCCTGGGACGGGCCCCGATGGAAAAAGGCTCACCTCCAGGCAGGTACGCTATAAAGGAGGAAAGCTCAGTGCCTCATCAGCCCTGAGGGAGAGGACCACCTGTGCAGCAGGGAACGAATGGCCCAGCTAGAATACCAGGTAGCAGCCTCCAACCCATCCGCTCACAGAAGGAGGACTGAGTGAGCTGACCTGCACCCCTGGACCAGTAAGGGGAAGAAGCACTCTGGTGGGATTAGCTGCTACCCAGGACTGTTTCATTATTTAAAGGGACAGGCACTGGATTCCCTGCCCAGGGATTCACCCAGAGTTGCTGGATTAAGGTGAATCTAGGGTCTGGGGTGGTACAAAAGGAGATGCTGGCTAGCTCTCCAAGGAGAGGATTTTTGTCTAGAGATTTGTACATAGCTCCAGGAAGTTGTCCGCAATTACTGTACCCTTGGGCATCCCGTACACCCCTTAACCCATCCAAGTATTAAATCCCCTAATAAAATCCAAAAAGCAAGCTCAAGGACTAGTTACTGTCTCCAAGATGCAAGTGAATGTGTAGAATATGCATGTTTTCTGGCTGTGCAGGACTATAGGGGGACCCAAATACTCGGCAACTCCTAAGGGGGTAGTGCTACATGTGTATACACCAGGGGTCTCCAAACTTTCTAAGCAAAGGGCCAGTTTACTGTCCTTCAATCTTTAGGGGGGACCGAACTGTGGTCAATAGAAGTAGAAAAAGTCCTGGTGTCAGTGGCAGTGGAAGGAATAGTGTCACACTATTGGTATCAGTGGAAGGAATAGTTCCCCCATCATTGGTATCAGTGGGAGGAATAGTGTCCCATCATTGGTATCAGTGGGAGGAATAGTGTCCCATCATTGGTGTCAGTGGAAGGAATAGTGCTCCATCATTGGTATCAGTGGGAGGAATAGAGCCCCATCATTGGTGTCAGTGGGAGGAATAGTGCCCCATCATTGGTATCAGCGGTAGGAATAGTGCCCCATCATTGGTATCAGTGGGAGGAATAGTGCCCCATCATTGGTATCAGTGGGAGGAATAGTGCCCCATCATTGGTGTCAGTGGGAGGAATAGTGCCCCATCATTGGTGTCAGTGGGAGGAATAGTGCTCCATCATTGGTATCAGTGGGAGGAATAGAGCCCCATCATTGGTGTCAGTGGGAGGAATAGAGCCCCATCATTGGTATCAGCGGTAGGAATAGTGCCCCATCATTGGTATCAGTGGGAGGAATAGTGCCCCATCATTGGTATCAGTGGGAGGAATAGTGCCCCATCATTGGTGTCAGTGGGAGGAATAGTGCCCCATCATTGATATCAGCAGTAGGAATAGTGCCCCATCATTGGTGTCAGTGGGAGGAATAGTGCCCCATCATTGGTGTCAGTGGGAGGATAGTGCCCCATCATTGGTATCAGCGGTAGGAATAGTGACCCATCATTGGTGTTAGTGGGAGGAACAGTGCCCCATCATTGGTGTCAGTGGGAGGAATAGTGCCCCATCATTGGTGTCAGTGGGAGGAATAGTGCCCCATCATTGGTGTCAGTGGGAGGAATAGTGCCCCATCATTGATGTCAGTGGGAGGAATAGTGCCCCATCATTGGTGTCAAGGGGAGGAATAGTGCCCCATCATTGGTGTCAGTGGGAGGAATAGTGCTCCATCATTGGTGTCAGTGGGAGGAATAGTGCTCCATCATTGGTGTCAAGGGGAGGAATAGTGCCCCATCATTGGTGTCAGTGGGAGGAATAGTGCTCCATCATTGGTGTCAGTGGGAGGAATAGTGCTCCATCATTGGTGTCAGTGGGAGGAATAGTGCCCCATCAGCCTGCAAGGCTGAAGGGGAGGAGCCAGGACACCTGTGCAAGACTGAAGGGGAGGAGCCGGTACACCTGCGCAAGACTGAAGGGGAGGAGCCGGTACAACTGTGCAAGACTGGAGGGGAGGAACCGGTACATCTGTGCAAGACTGAAGGGGAGGAGCCGGTACACCTGTGCAAGACTGGAGGGGAGGAACCGGTACACCTGTGCAAGACTGGAGGGGAGGAGCTGGTACACCTGTGCAAGACTGGAGGGGAGAAACCGGTACACCTGTGCAAGACTGAAGGGGAGGAACCGGTACACCTGTGCAAGACTGGAGGGGAGGAACCGGTACACCTGTGCAAGACTGGAGGGGAGGAGCCGGAACACCTGTGTAAGACTGAAGGGGAGGAGCCGGTACACCTGTGCAAGACTGGAGGGGAGGAGCCGGAACACCTGTGTAAGACTGAAGGGGATGCCGGAGGGAGGATTTATAAAGATGTTAAATGCACATATAACCCCTCTGGGAAGATTAATGTTGACATCAATGGTCCGGTGACAGGGTCTCTTTAAATGACACTTCATATGGTGGCAAATCTTATTGCTCTTCAAGGACACAGGATGCTCGCCGTGGAGTTTGGCGGTTTTAGAAGCACAGAAGATTCATCCTGATACATGGCGCTAATATTCGCTGGACGTACCATGACATAAATTTCATTTTCTTATAGAGGGTTGGGGGTCACGGGGGTCAGGAGGAGGAAATAAAATGGGAACGCACGCAGGTCCTGATTAATGTCGGAGGAAGTCCCCGGCCCTCGGATGGAGAGGAAATTGGCAGTGGAAGCCATGATGCTATCAGAATTAATAAAACCCCGAATACGGTAAAGGTAAGCCGGTAAGGTGGTGAAATGTGCCGCAATGTTAGCGGATTATTAGAGGGAGGAATTTGTTTTTTTAATATTATTGGTATTAAAAGACACAATTTAAAGTGAACCTGCACCCAATGTTAAACATTTACAACGAGAAACACTTCCATCGCCATTGCTCAATTGTCCTCTTAGAAATGCTACTTTCCTGGCTGTGATCCAGCAAAAAACAGCCTGAGGACAGCCAGGGTGACCTGGGAAATCAGAGCTCATCCACCCAGCACCTCTGTCCTGAAACCCCAGCCCTGATGAGGGTGAAACATACACTGGGATGGATGGAAAGGATGGAGGTTCCTCAGCTTATCATCTTGCCACGTTCTGCAGTAAATGTAGGTGTAGACACTGGCTGGCTCATAAATGTAGGTGGGGCATGTGTAGCACATCCTGTCCTCCTGCCCTGCTGCTCCCTCCCTTGTACTTGCCGGCAATTCCAGGCCAAGTTGTTCTTTAAATACAACATCTGTATTAGCTGCTGAAGTAAAAAAAGAAAAACTGTGGGACACAAGATTTATCAACATTGATCAAGCAGGAGATAGAGATACAAAGTAACATTGCATATAAACATGGATCAGAAGGGAGATAGAGAGATACAAAGTAACATTGTTTATAAACATGGATCAGACGGGAGATAGAGAGATACAAAGTAACATTGTTTATAAACATTGATCAGATGGGAGATAGAGAGATACAAAGTAACATTGTTTATAAACATGGATCAGACAGGAGATAGAGAGATACAAAGTAACATTGTTTATAAACATCGATCAGTCGGGAGATAGAGAGACACAAAGTAACATTGTTTATAAACATCGATCAGACGGGAGATGGAGAGATACAAAGTAACATTGTTTATAAACATTGATCGGACGAGAGAGAGACACAAAGGAACATTGTTTATAAACATTGATTGGACGAGAGACAGAGATACAAAGTAATATAAAAAACTTAAAATAGCGCGATTTGTTTGCAACTTCTGTGTGATTTCTGAAGACTTTATTGCTGCTTTTGAATATTTTCAATGATTTCTTACAATTTGAAATCACAACAAAACTGCAGAAAAAGTAATGCAAAAACTACTTCATCCTAGAAATCATCCTGCAGCAAATTGCATGTTAAGACACTGACATTTACATTCATTAGATGTGATTTTGGGCACAACCTGTGCCCATCAGTGCCACCCACCTGTGCCCATCAGTGCCTAGTAGTGCCACTCATCAGTGCCGCCCAGCAGTGCCACCAGTCAGTGCGCAGCAGTGCAGTCAGTCAGTGCCATCCATCAGTGCTCATCAGTGTTGCATATCAGTGCCGCCTCATCAGTGTCACCTATCAGTGTCCATCAGTGCTGTTTATCAGTGCAGCCTCATCAACGCACATCAGTGATGGAGAAAAATTACCTGTTTGCAAAGATTTATAATAGAAACAAAGAAAAACGTGTTTTTTTTTTAAACATTTTTCCTATTTTTTTGTTTACAGCACAAAAAATAAAAAAACCAGCGGCGAGTAAATACCACCAAAAGAAAGCTCTATTTGTGTGAAAAAATGATAAAAATTTCATATGGGTGCAGTGTTGCATGACTGCGCAATTGTCATTCAAAGTACGACAGTGCTGAAAGCTGAAAATTGGCCTGGGCAGAAAGGAGGTAGAAGTACCCGGTAGGCGAGGGGTTAAACGAGTGCCCATGGAAATACAAAGGCCTCTGAAGACAGCTTTGTGAGCCTCCCAAAGAGTGGAAGATGAGGCTACCGAGCCAACATTGCATTGAAGATATGCGTCCAGTCCCTGAGAGAGTTCCTCTCGGAGGTGGTCCGAACGCAGAAAGCTCTCATTGAGGCGCCAGTGACAAACCTTAGGGGAGGAGTTAGCGAGAAGCAGATTTAGCGACAGTGAGGCGTGATCTGACCAAGATATAGGGTTGATCTCAGAAGAGACCAAAAAGGCTAGCAGGGTGGTGGTGACCAAAAAGATCCAAATGAGAGAATACACGATGTGGAGTAGAGTAAAATGTGAATTGCCGATGGAGAGGATGTTTGACCCGCCAGGCGTCGAAGAGGCAATGCTCCCAGACAATGACGTCCCGAGGCAGGTGCGGGGATCGTCGGCATGCAACCTATACGGGGTGACACCAGACCTGCTCCAAGAAAAGGTAAGTTGTAAAGCAAGCCAATGATCCCCGCAGGATGGATCCGATCCATCCTGAGTGGATCTTCGGCTTTCTTTACAACTTACCTTTTCTTGGAGTGGGTCCGGTGTCACCCCGTATAGGTTGCATGCCGACGATCCCCGCACGATGGAGCATAATGGATTGGATTGAATCCATTCTGCGGGGATCGTCAAACGGGGTGTCACCAAGTGTTACCGCACCAGGTGACACCAACCCTAGGGACGCCTTTGCTCCCGGATCAGTTTACGGAAGGCTGTCGAGGAGGAGCATAGCCTTTTCGACGGAGTAGATGGAAAGAGGACCTTCCTATCCTTGTGATGGGACATAAATTAAAATCCCCCCCAACAATCATGTGCCGGGTAGGTAGGGAACACAATTTATCTAACGTTTGAGAGAGAAATAGCTTCTGACCAAAGTTAGGTGCATACAAGTTCAAAACCACAAATGGGGAACCCTCGTATGTACATTCCAGTAAAACATGGCGACCAAGTGGGTCAACCCTGGAGGAGGAGACCCACAGGGAGCAGTTTTTTCGAATCAAAATAGCCACTCCGGCTTTCCCGGAGGGGTCAAAAGCTCAGTAGGATCGTGGAAAGTTTTGAGAGACAAAATGAAAAGAATTATCCTGTTTAAAATGAGTTTCCTGAATAAATATGATGTCTCCTCCCGAGGATCTGAACTCCTCCAGAGTCATCCACCGTTTTTGAATTGAGTTAAGACCTTTGACATTGTTTGAGAGCAGCTGTAAAGCCATTATGAATCAGCAGGGAGCATATCAGCTGTGTAACCTGAATATACAGAAATATTGTCATTGAAGAGGCAAAACACAAAACAGGGATAGGAAACTGGGTGATTATCAAGGCAACGGGCCTATTACATACAACTGTATCACTCAAAACAGAGGCCGTACGGCTAGAAACAAAGATATCATCAAGGATATACACCCGAGTATATCCCCAGTCGTCAGGACCAAAGGGCTGATGGTCCAGGGGACAACATGGCGGCTGATCCGACATGGCAGATGCCTACCTCAGTAAAACACATAGCAATTATAGTCAAGACTTATCAATGTAGAAAAAATGCTAAGGCACACATGGGAAAAAAAAGAGCCCAATTAACAGGGCGGGAAACCTGACATGTGAGTCAGGTGGCGGGGCCCACCGATCCAGAAAGTCGTGGACGTTGAGGAGTACAAGGAAATCGTTGCCTTCCAGGCTTAGCAGGTGTCTAGATCTTGCATGGAGTGGTAGAAGGCCTGGATGGGTATCAAGTACCTGGTGATGGAGACCAATGGAGAGAGGGCTTTCCTTGCGGCTAAGTTCCGGACTCCCCGGAGAGTGGGAGAGCGGGAGTCTGGCCCAAAGTTGCACAGGTCGCCTGTAGGAGTGCTGGTTGGTGGTCCACTCAGAAGCACAGCTGGTGCACGGAGATAGGTCTGCAGACAGGAGACGCCTGTGCGAGGTATGCAAGCCCTTCCGGGATTTGGATGTTTACTGGGTAGTCGGTTCAAGCCAAGGTTAGGTACCAGGTGGGAATCAGAGCAGACGTAGTCAGATGGGATAGCCGAGGTCATACACAGAGGACCGAGAGGGAGTATCCATAAGCCAAGCCGAGGTCAGATCAGGGGTAAAGCAGAGTAGACAGGTCCAGGAGCAAGCCGAGTCGGTATCAGGAAATCACAGGTCAAAATCACAGGAAACAGGAACAGGGCACGGGGAGCTAGAGATCATCCAGCAACTTGAGGAAGTGATGAGCCTCCTTATAAAGGCCGTCTGGCACCAAACTGAGGTTGATGTGTGCTTGTGCGGCCATACAGAGTACTGGCAGAAATGCTAGATCTTCCAGAACTTCTGCCATAGACAGGACCCTGACAATGGGGTAGAAGGCAGCAGAAGAGTTTCGTCAGGCGGGGGAGGAAGTCCCAGCTGTTTAAAGAAGGAGTCCGCTTCATGCAGGTCACGGAGTATGACTTGGGCGTTATCTTTGGAGACAACTAGCTTGAAGGGGAATCCCCATCGATATGGGATATGATGCTGCTGGAGATGAGAGGTGACCATCTTCAAGACTCATCGTTTTGCCAAGGTGATAGGGGATAAATCACTGAAAATTTGGAGCCTGTCTCCAAATGCAAAGAGGGCTTGTTGCGAGTTGAAGTGAGCAAGGCTTCTTTGCTGTCGTGAAGGCGAACGATAACATCTCTAGGCCTGGTGCCCTCCGAAGGTTTTGGGCCTAACGACCTATGTGCCCTGATCCATATCGCCAATCGATGTCTGGGACCTTGGGAGCTGTCTCCTTTAAATTGCAAAGAGGGCTTGTTGCGAGTTGAAGTGAACAAGGCTTCTTTGCTGTCGTGAAGGAGAACGATAACATCTCTAGGCCTGGTGCCCTCAGAGGGTTTCGGGCCTAACGACCTATGGGCCCGATCCATTCGCCAATCAATATCTGGGACCTTGGGAGCTGTCTCCTTTAAATTCCAAAGAGGGCTTGTTGGGAGTTGAAGTGAGCAAGGCTTCTTTGCTGTCGTGAAGGAGAACGATAACATCTCTAGGCCTGGTGCCCACAGAGGGTTTCAGGCCTAACGACCTATGGGCCTGATCCATTTGCCAATCAATATTTGGGACCTTGGGAGCTAGAGTAGTGAATAGAGACAGCAAGTGACGTTGAAGTTGGGAGTCAGAGACCGTTTCGGAGTTGCCACGAATACGAATATTCTGGCTCCCTGTTTTCCAGATCTTCCTGTTGGAGTTGCAACTGAGACACGGAATGTTTCAGGCTGGCATTATCCTCTTCTAGACCATGGACATATTGTACCAGTTCGTCAAATTTAGACTCAAGATGGTCTGCGTGGTCTCCTGTCTGAGTAGTCTACCCCCTAAGCTCTTGAGCCAGTTTCCCGAACTCAGCTGAAATAGTGCTGGTAATGTTATGTAGAAATACTTGCAGTTTGTCCTCCAAGGTATCCACCATCAGAGAAGGGACCACCGGTGAAGGATGTGAAGCTGTAGGGGGATCTGTGTCTGTCCCCTCCATCTCAACGGGTCATCTGGAGCACTAGCTGGGGCCTCCACTGCTATTCGAGGCCGGGGATGCAGGCCTAGTGAAGAAGCGGTCCAGCACTGAAGGCCGGGGGTCTGGAGAAGCCGGCGTGGGAGGCTTCTAGTGCCCGATTTTTCCCATGGGGGTGCCTGGGTGTGCAATGACCTGGGAGAGGGCGCTCCCGGAGCTGTAGATGCAGAGCGGGGAGGCCGTGAAGGCTGAGGATCATTTTTGATGCGTATTTTCCACATTTTTAATGGGTTGTTTTTTATTTTTAAACTTTTTTTAGTTGCTAGGCAGATTTAAAATGCAGCAAAAACGCACTACATGCTTTTCTGCAGCATTTCCATTCCAAGTCTATAGAACCAAAAACGCCATTTTTTTGCGTTCAAAAAAGTCCCTGACCCTTTCCAAAAAACGCAGCGGGTGAAATCGCGGAGATGTGATCCTGTCCCATAGGAAATCATGTTAAATGATTCTGTTCTGTGTTTCTGCGAAACGCAAAATGCTGCGGAAAATGCTTAGGTGTGAACCCAGGATAACGGAGAAGAAAAAAAAATTAAAAAAAAATACCTAGCTACGAGCACCTTTCACCGGCGCGTGCGCCCGGAACGCTGAAGGGGTTAACGCGTCTGATGTCTGGGAGAAGGGAGAGAGCGACCGGTGACAGACGGTTGTTCGAAACGCCTGATAACCGCGCCGGAGCAGCCAGCGTGAAATGAAGCGCAGTTGCTCCCAGCAGATATTTATTTTCCATCAGAAATTAGCATACCAAATGTAATTAAAAACAACTTTAGCGTCCCTCTTTCTTCTCCGGCTGCGGCCTGTCAAATCGCAGCTTCACAAAGCCCTGATCGAAAAAAAAAAAACAAAAACCGGGGCGGTAATTGGCATGCGCCTTCCCCGGACTCTCTGCGGTTTTGGTAATTGCATCGCAATGAGGGGCGGAGATGAAGATCTGGTCCTGAGCCCCCCCTGACCCCTACCCACCCTCGCTAATTACACTGTTTGGGTTTTGTCTTAATATCCGGGAGGGAGCCGGAAAGCGACCCGCGCCACCAGGAGGGCAATGCCCGCCTCGGATAATGGACGCCCACGCTTGGCAGATGCCAACAGGAGCAGAAGCGGCTCCCCAGCTTTTCCAATTAAAAGGAACATCTGCCAAAAAAAAAAGTTGCATTATATTTAGGAAGTCGGTTTGCTGTCTGTTCCTGGACATGGCGGTGTTATTTAACCCCTTCCAGTCCAGACACTTTCCCCCCCTTCCAGTCCGGACACTTTCCCCCCCCTTCCAGTCCGGACACTTTCCCCCCCCTTCCAGTCCGGACACTTTCACCCCCTTCCAGTCCGGACACTTTCCCCCCTTCCAGTCCGGACACTTTCCCCCCCCTTCCAGTTCGGACACTTTCCCCCCCCTTCCAGTCCGGACACTTTCACCCCCTTCCAGTCCGGACACTTTCCCCCCCCCCTTCCAGTCCGGACACTTTCCCTCCCTTCCAGTCCGGACACTTTCACCTCCTTCCAGTCCGGACACTTTCCCCCCCCCTTCCAGTCCGGACACTTTCACCCCCTTCCAGTCCGGACACTTTCCCCCCCTTCCAGTCCGGACACTTTAACCTCCCTTCCAGTCCGGACACTTTCACCTCCTTCCAGTCCGGACACTTTCCCCCCCTTCCAGTCCGGACACTTTCCCTCCCTTCCAGTCCGGACACTTTCACCCCCTTCCAGTCCGGACACTTTCACCTACTTCCAGTCCGGAAGGAGAGTGGTTAAGTAAGTGAAAGTGACAGTGAAGCCCTGCAACCGCACAGCCGACACCCCACTGCGCATACCACCAAAAGAAAGCTCTAGTTGTGTGAACAAACTGGTAAAAATTTAGTTTGGGTACAGTGTTGCATGACCGCGCAATTGTCATTCAAACTGAAAATTGGCCTGGGCAGGAAAGGGGTGAAAGTGTCCGGACTTGAAGTGGTTAAGTCCCCGCACACACTGGGTGTGACTTGGCATGAGATTTTCATGCCGTACGACTTGTTGTCCGCCATTACAGCGGTCATATCGGTGCGGTTCTGTCTTGGTTGGAGCCGCACCGATGTCTAAAGTAGTGCATTTGGTGAGATTTGCATAGACATCTGTTTCGGATGTCTTCCAAATGGCACCTCAAATTGGTAGGTCAACCGACTTTGAAATTGTGCGACTTCGCTGTAAAAGTCGGACAATTCAAAGTCGGGATCGATGTGACCAGGGTGTAAGCTCTGGTCCACAGTGAATGCAACTTGAAGTAGTGTGATTTCAAAGCTGCAGATCAGTGCGATTTGTACCTCCGATTTCATTTGCAACCTAATTTAACCCGTTCCTGCCCGGCAAATAGGAAAATGGCGACCGACTCGTCGATACAGGTGGGCATCATATGATGGCCTTCCTAGGTCACGCCTTGCGTGTGCCCGCTGAAGTGAGATCTGTCACCGGCTGTTGACCTTGGACACAGCCGATGACAGATCGGTGTACTGGCCCATTACCGGTACCATGTGACCGCTGTGACCAATCACAGCAGGTCACATGACAATTGTAAAACAATGGATTTAAGTTTAAAGTTGATCCAGGGAATATCCGATTGCCTCTCGGGGGATCAGGAAGGAATTTTTCCCCGGCAGGAGCAAATTGGATCGTGCTTTGCTGGGTTTTTTTGCATTCCTCTGGATCAACTGTGGGTGTAGGATTATAACTTTTTATTATTTTTTTTCAATGGTTGAACTGGATGGACTTTTGTCTTTTTTCAGCCAGACTAACTATGTAATGAATGTCTTCCTTTCATGCCATCCATTGTATACAATTGAATCACTAGCTGCGATCACAGTGATCACATGGTAGAGACTGGTACAATCACAGCCATTCTCTGTCATGTGATTAGCCCTGGACAATCACAGTTCATCACAAAAAAAAACCTGAATGAATTGATGTCATTCTTTTAAATGCTTGCTTATATCAAATAAATTCTTTGCTATAAGCAATCATAATGTGTAAAAAAAAAAAAAATCCTGATCACTTCACCAGAGTAGTACCATGTTACTATGGCAACATTATACTACTTTGGTCACAGTGTAATATGAAAAAGAATCTTAAAAAAAAAAGAAAAAAAGGAATAAATACATAATAAGCTCCCAGGATCAGGCCCTCCTATCCCTCTTGTATTGAACTGTATTGTTGCTGTATTGTCTCCCGTTATATTGTAAAGCGCTGAGCAAACTGTTGGCGCCATAAATCCTGTATAATAATAATAAAAAAATTGAAAAAAAATATTTTTTTTGTACTGTCACTGGTCAGTGTCCCTGATCACCGCCGCACAAGTTATATGATGACGCTGTACTGCACTGGTGACAGTATGTAGGAAAAAAAAATTGTGAAAATTATTTTTTAAAATTTTTTCATTTTCCAAAAAATTATGAGAAAAAAAAATTACAACTTCAAAAAACCCGCCATGCCTCTTATGAGATACTTCTGACTGTCTACTTTCCAAAAAGGGGTCATTTGGGGGGTCATCTGTACTGTACTGACATTTGGGGGATATCTGTACTGTCCTGACATTTGGGGGATATCTGTACCGTCCTGACATTTGGGGGATATCTGTACCGTCCTGACATTTGGGGGATATCTGTACCGTTCTGACATTTGGGGGATATCTGTACCGTTCTGACATTTGGGGGATATCTGTACCGTCCTGACATTTGGGGGATATCTGTCCTGTCCTGACATTTGGGGGATATCTGTACTGTTCTGACATTTGGGGGATATCTGTACCGTCCTGACAATTGGGGGATATCTGTACCGTTCTGACATTTGGGGGATATCTGTACTGTTCTGACATTTGGGGGATATCTGTACCGTCCTGACATTTGGGGGATATCTGTACTGTTCTGACATTTGGGGGATATCTGTACCGTCCTGACATTTGGGGGATATCTGTACTGTTCTGACATTTGGGGGATATCTGTACCGTCCTGACATTTGGGGGATATCTGTACCGTCCTGACATTTGGGGGATATCTGTACCGTCCTGACATTTGGGGGATATCTGTACTGTTCTGACATTTGGGGGATATCTGTACCGTCCTGACAATTGGGGGATATCTGTACTGTCCTGACATTTGGGGGATATCTGTACTGTCCTGACATTTGGGGGATATCTGTACCGTTCTGACATTTGGGGGATATCTGTACTGTCCTGACATTTGGGGGATATCTGTACCTTTCTGACATTTGGGGGATATCTGTACCGTCCTGACATTTTTGGGCCTCAAGAAATGAGATCGGCCGTCAGTACTTCAGGACTGATCGATTTTCAGATATATCCCATAGTTTGTGAACTCTATAACTTTCCTCAATAATAAACACTGATTTGGGTTATTTTCACCAAAAAAAGTAGCAGAATTCATCTTGGCCTCAATTTATCATTCAAAGTGAAAATTGGCCTGGGCAGGAAGGGGGTGAAAGTGCCCGGTATTGAAGTGGTTAACAGAAGTCAATGCAAGTCGGAACAAATCGCAAAAAAGTAGTGCAGGAACTATTTTTTAAATCGCGCTACTTCAAATCGCACTGATTAAGACAGTGCTATAGAAATACGTTAGATGTGACATCAGGCGTGATTTGTAAATCTCACGTTGTACTTGAAGTTGCACCGGTGTGAACCAGGGCTAAGCGCTGCGATTTCAGGAGTATTCTATGTTAAATGCAATTTGAAGTAACGCAATTTCTTTTTTTCTGATTTCGTTGCGACTTGCATTGACTTCTGTTAAATGAAGTTGCAAGTCACAGTGAAGGTACAAATCGCACTGATCTCCAGCTTTGCAATCGCACTACTTCAAGTGAAGTAGTGCGATCTAAAAGTTGCATTCATTGTGAACCAGGGCTTAGTCACTGGTCACGCCGCTACGATTTAAAATCTCATGATTTGTGCGCGATTTCCAAAGTAGTTCTTCCATGACTTTTTCTGCAGTTTTGTTGCGATTTCACATACATAGAATATCATGCTAATCGCACTGCAAACTGCAAGAAATCGTTGAAAATCTTTGCAAGTTGCAATAAAGTCTTCAGAAATCGTACCTGAAATTGCACTGAAATTGCATACAAATCATGCGATTTTAACCTCTTCATGCCGACCGCACACAAATGTTG
Organism: Staurois parvus; assembly: GCF_062004578.1. Taxonomy (NCBI): domain Eukaryota; kingdom Metazoa; phylum Chordata; class Amphibia; order Anura; family Ranidae; genus Staurois; species Staurois parvus. The sequence continues at coordinate 132,797 of NW_028319090.1, forward strand.
GCCTAGACACAGAGTGGCCGCACATTTGCGATCTATTAAAAAAGGACGTATGTGCCAGGAGCGAGCGCTCCCAGCACACATGTCCGGTACTCACGGAAAGGTCCCGATCTCTTTCGATCGGGACCTTTCCCGATCATGTGACCACCATGATGGCATGTCACAGCTGTCACATGACCCTAAACCCCGCCCCGCGTCCCGGCTTCTGGAACCATTAAAGGGCCAGGAGGCGCCAGCGTGATTGGGTTAAATTGCAGCGGTGTGACTGGTGACTAAGCCCCCGCTCCCATCAAGCCCAATTTTTAAATTGTGTGACTTACATGTGACTTTAAAAATATATATTTTTTAAATATATTCTCCAGATTTTTTTGAACACATTTTAAAGTCATTTTAACCTATATTTTTACATATATTTGTAAATGCATTCCAAAAATGTAGATTTGTATATTTAAAGACATACAGTATATTTGAAATGTATTTTTAAAAATATTTTATAATAAAAACATATTTCAACATGCAGTATATATATATACATATACACACACACACACATATATATGTATGCCCACATGGAAGAAAAATATATTTGAAATACTACAATTTTGGCCATATTCAGTATATTTCAAAATATACATACATATATATATATATATTTTGAAATATACTGAATATGGCCAAAATTGTAGTATTTCAAATATATTTTTCTTCCATGTGTGTGTGTGTGTGTGTATATATATATATACACACACACATACATATATATAAACACACACATACATATATATATACACACACACACATACATATATATATACACACATACATATAGATATATATACACACACACACACATATATATATATACATATATATACATAAACACATATACACATGTGTGTGTGTGCGTGTATATATATATATATATATATATATTTCTGGGGAACAGCCGGTGCTCCCCCCTTCCCCTTCCACTCCGTGCCCTGCCAACATAATGCAATGAATACTATTTTACATTTTATACAAATGACGAAAAAAAAACCCATCTGTTTATTATCTTGTAGAATACTAATAATATAGAGAAAGATGGTAGGGGGAGTACCCACCTGGAAGAAAATATATATTTTAAATATATTTAAAAAATACATTCTTATTATATTCTTCCCAAATATAATGATAAATATATTTCAAATACTACAATTTTGGCCATATTGAGTATATTTCAAAAACAAATTTCAATATATTTGTGAAAATATTATTAAAAATATATTCAGAACACACACTGCAATATATATCAAACTGTAATCTGAAATGCATTTATATAAGTATATTTAAAAATCTGTTTCAATACATTTTTTTAGATGTTCAAAAATTTTGAAAAATATATTTTTAAATACAGTATATGCCATTGGAAAATATATTTTAATGTACATTTTCGGAACACGTTAAAATATATTCGTGTAGGCCAATATATTGTAAATATATGTCGCATGTATCATTTTTTTTTTCTAACTATATTGAAAATATATTTCTCTTCCATATGGGTAGGCATGGAATGCTCAATTCTAACACATAACAACATTTACATTTTTTTTATATAAGAAAGATGCTCTGACATTTACCAGTTCTCTTTGTTAAAAGCTGTTTATTATCTTGTAGAATACTAATAACACTGTTCAACAGGTAAAAAGTTTTGGGCATAAAATTAGCTAATCTTACATAATTTTGGGGTGCTGAAAACGAAAATGACCCTAAAAAATGTTGATTGGCTCTAGTTTCCATGATATATTCACCCATCTAATGACGTAAGCCATTCAAAATTATGATGCAACTTCAGCTGCATATTGCGCAATTGATACTGGTGACCAATAGAAAATTGCATGTATACTGAGATGATGCAATATTAGCCTTTAATTGCATCACTTCACTGCATAAAAGCTGCAGTATCTGTAGCTGATTGGAGTTGGACAGCGTCTTTACATTTCGTTTTATGGTTATATAGGCTACTCAGTAATGCCTCGAACTTGTGTGAATAAAGCAGAGAATTTCTGCTATATCTGCGGTGAAATAACTTTTATCTCACAAAAAAGGAGGATAACAGGAATGATTAAGAAAGCCTACAACTTGTATTTTGGCTGCAAGATAGGAGACCAGGACAAGAGCTGGGCACCACATATATGCTGCAATTCTTGTGGGACGGCACTGGAGCAATGGTTGAATGGAAAAAAGGCATCTATGCCTTTCGCTGTGCCAATGATTTGGAGAGAGCCAACAGATCATGTTAGTAATTGTTACTTTTGTATGGTGCCTCCAATTGTAAAAGGGCGAAATAAGAAGAAAAAGCTATCTGTGCACTATCCAAATATTCCATCGGCAATACGTCCAGTTCCTCATGGAGAGGGGCTACCAATTCCTAAAGCACCAGAATCCTTCGTGGTTGAGTCAAGTGAGGAAGAACCTGAAGCGTGTAGTCACGTGCAGTTGTAAGAGAGAGCCCTTTCCTCGAATACAAGAGAAAAGCCAAGAGAAGCAAAACCGACACAAACTGAAGACAAAACTAGTGAGAATCCTAAGTATTAAAATGATTCAACTTCGCTTATGGCTATAATTTTTCTTGGTAATCCTATGCAATATATTATGCCATTTAGGCTTTGTTATGTAGTCAATATCACTTGCTTTATATTTGTGGAAAGACATCTATCTATATAATTATTGTGCATTATGTAGTCATTACGCCTATAGTAGAAAACTTTCCGTTTACAGAAAAACTAGAGCCAATTGACAAATTTCATTGTTATATTTGAACTCAGAATGTGAAATTCATTAAGAAATGGATCCTTTTGTTTCCAAAACTGGCAAAAAATAAAAATTTGTTGAACAGTGTAATATAGAGAAAGAAGGTAGGGGGAGTACCCACCTGGAAGAAAAATATATTTTAAAGATACATTCTTAATATATTCTTCCCAAATATATTGACATATATTTCAAATACTACAATTTTGGCCGTATTCAGTATATTTCAAACACATATTTCAATATATTTGTGAATATATTAATAAAAATATATTCAAAACACACGCTGCAATATATATCAAACTGAAATTTGGAATGTATTTATACAAGTACAGTATATTTAAAAATCTGTTTCAATGCATTTTTTTAGATGTTCAAAAAAATTTTAAAAAATATTTTTAAATACTGTATGCCTTTGGAAAATATATTTTAATTTACATTTTCGGAACACATGTTAAAATATATTCGCGTAGGCCAATATATTGTAAATATATGTCGCATGTATCATTTTTTTTTTTCTAACTATATTGAAAATATATTTCTCTTCCATATGGGTAGGCATGGAATGCTCAATTCTAACACATAAATAACAACATTTCATTTTTTTTTATATAAGAAAGATGCTCTGACATTAACCAGTTCGCTTTGTTAAAACCTTGAAGGAACCCATTACACGGTTATTATATATTATATTTCACAAATAACAAAAAAACGGATATAAAGAAAAAGAAAGGGGATATTTGTTCTATGCTGAATTCTAACACTTGAATGAAAACATTTCAATTTTTTTTTTTTTAAATAAAAGAAAGTTCCATGACATGCACAAATTGTCTTTGTTCAGCCAATGAAGGAAGCCATTGTAACATTGTTGTTCTATATAGTATACATCGCAGATCATCCTGTATAGGCCGATGTTCATCCGCCGCATTTCTCGGAACAAAGTTCACTTTTTCAAGGATGCACATTCAGTTCCAATAGTGAGAACACTTCTATAGAAAGATAAACGTACATTATTCCGTCCACCTCCGCTGTTAGAGCCACATTAAATTATTGGCTGCATTCGCGAATATTAAAGGTTTTTAACCCTTTGGAGGTTCTCCCTATCCTTCCTGCCCCTCTATGGGGCCCTGTCAGGTCATCATTATGTCCGATTTGATGATAATTGTATTGTTTATACTGATGGAAGATCCTAAATATATATTGATATGTTTATTGTAGGCGTCATGCCTCTTGAGCACGTCTGAAGAAGAGATTGTGATTGGTCTCGAAACGCGTCAAGCGTGACTTATCTCTACATCCTTACTGTAAAATCACCTTTTTTTTTACTTTTTTAACATGCTGTCACCAGAGCAGTACGGTGTCACCATATTGATACTGTACTGCTCTGGGGGGTTGATCAAGATTTTTTTTTTTTACACAAGAATTTGTGTTCTGCTGTGTTACAGATTGCGCCACTGTGCAGCATGGACGGATCTAGGGGGGTGCTGGGGTGGGCTATGCCCCCCCAAATTTCAGCTGCACCCCCCCAGGCAGACTTTATCCCAGAGAAGCTATCTACAGCAACTCACATAGCCCAGACAGCAGACTCCCCCCTCCCCTTCCCTGCATGGACAGGAGAGAGGGGATAATGTGCACTGCCTCCTCCCGCCCCTCTCCTTCTGTCTGCCCCGCCCACACTCCAACTCCTAACCAGTGCTGAGCCTGAGAAGATGTGTGGGCGGGAAATTTCAAGCACTGAAGCCGACAACTACATCATGGCTGCAACATTGATTCCTCTGCCTGAGCCTGAAGAGACCAACCTGGGGGAGTGAGCTGAGCTCTGCACTAAGCTCAACTCTCCCCATCTCCCTCCTTCTCTCCCTCCTTCTCTCCCCCCCTCCATCTCCCTCCTTCTTATCTACACTCCATCTCCCTCCTTCTCTCCCCCATCCATCTCCCTCCTTCTCTCCCCCCAACCATCTCCCTCCTTCTCCCCCCCACCATCTCCCTCCTTCTCTCCCTCCTTCTTCTCCTCCTCCTTCCATCTCCCTCCTTCAAATCCCTCCTTCTCTCTCCCCCTCCATCTCCCTCCTTCACTCCCCCTCCATATCCCCCCTTCTCTCCCCCATCCATCTCCCTCTTTCTAATCTCCCCCCTCCATTTCCCTCCTTCTCTCCCCTTTCATCTCCCTCCTTCTTCTCTCCCCCTCCATCTCCCTCCTTCTTCTTTCCCCCCTCCATCTCCCTCATCTCCCCCCTCCACCTCCCTCCTTCATCTCTCCCCCTCCATCTCCCTCCTGCTTCTCTCCCCCTCCATCTCCCTCCTTCATCACTCCCCACTCCATTTTCCTCCTTCTTCTCTCCCCCATCCATCTCCCTCCTTCTTCTCTCCCCCCCCTCCATCCCCCTCCTTCTTCTCTCCCCTCTCCATTTCCCTCCTTCTTCTCTCCCCCCTCCATCTCCCTCTTCTTCTTTCCCTCCTTCTTCTCCTTCCTTCTTCTCTCCCCCTCCATCTTCGTCCTTCTCTCCCCCTCCATCTCCCTCATTCTCTCCCCCTCCATCTCCCTCCTTCTTCTCTCCCCTCTCCATCTCCCTCCTTCTTCTCCACCCCTCCATCTCCCTCCTTTTTCTCTCCCCCTCCATCTCCCTCCTTCTCTCCCACTCCATCTCCCTCCTTCTTCTCTCCCCCCTCCATCTTCCTCCTCATTCTTTCCCCCATCCATCTCTCTCCTCTCCCCCTCAATCTCCCTCCTTCTCTTCCCCTCCATCTCCCTCCTTCATCTCTCCCTCCTCCATCTCCCTCCATCCATCTCCCTCCTTCTTCTCTCCCCCCTCCATCTCCCTCCGCTCCCCCCTCCATCTCCCTTCTCTCTTCCCTCCATGTCCCTTCTTCTCTCCCACCTCTATCTACCTCCGCTCCCCCCTCCATCTCCCTCCTCTCTCCCCTCCATCTCCCTCCTTCTTCTCTTCCCCCTCCATCTCTCTCCTTTTTCTCTCCCCCCTCCATCTCCCTCTTTCTTCTCTCCCCCGCCCTCCATTTCCCTCCTTCTTTCTCCCCCTCCATTTCCCTCTTTCTTCAATTTTTACCGCACCCCCATATAAGACCACCTAGATCCGGCCCTGCTGTGCGGCCCCTAGTGCATGCATGACACGCTCTGATGTCCACCCAGGATAACACAGCCCCTGCCCTGCCATATTAATAAAATAGGTCAGGAAGGAAGTGGTTAAACCACCAAAAGAACGCTTCATCTGTCTGAAAAAAATCACATAAAATTCACTTAGTACAATTTTGCATGATGGAGTCATTGTCAGTCAAACGATCACATCACTGAAAATGGAACAAAAAAATGGCGCTGGTAATAAATGGTTATAACTGGCTGGTACTTAGCTAAACAATTATTCTATGACAGTTCCTCTGGTTTCCCTTTAACGTTTGACAGTCAGGTTTTTTTTTTTTTTTATGTTTTTTTCCCCAATGACATCTCCCAGTAAATCTGACCCCGTCAGCTGCCTCCGCCGCGAGTTTCAGATTCTTTTTCGTCGTGTCACTTTCATGAGATTTTCGACATCTTTCACCAAAGATATTTCTGGCGCCGGAGCGTTTAGACAAAGTTAGCTGCTTCTCCCGGACTAATTAGGACTGACAGAGCCAGACAAACTTTCAGCACTTTTCATTCACTTTGACGTCTTGACGAGCGGAGCGGGAACCGACTTACTCAGCCCCACCGAGATGTAATACGGTTTATTTTTAAGCCATTTAAGGCAAAGCGACTGATTAACCCGAGGCGCTCAGATCCTCGCCACCGAGACAGACGAGATTGCTGCGCAGATTGGGTAGCCAGAGAAATAAGGATGTCACTTTTTTTTTTTTCTAAGGTGAGAAGAAGGGAGGCGCATTATGGAATGCTTCTGTGCTCTCTGCGCTCCTTCATAGGTTGGCGCTATGTAGAGACAGAAAATAATGCGGCTTCAGCATTAGAAAAAGCGGCAAAATCAACAGGAAAAATGATGAGTAGAAATGTATTTATTTTACAGGGTTATTTTTTTGAGGTCATTGACCTGGATAAAGTACACAGGACAAGAGGTCAGACGTTGCTGGCTGCATGCTTGCTCCAGTTCTGTGACACACAGCCTGAGTTCACATATATGCGGTGTGGTATATCACATTCCTGTGCAAATCACATGCGATTTGCGTGCGGTGCGATCGGAGCCGTACATTTTGTATGGCTCCAACCGCACGGCACCTGCACCAAAAACGCGCAGGACCCTTTTTTTGGTCAGCACTAGAATCGGATCACACGGGTACTCACACCTATGCGATCCGATTCTGCACATCGCGCCGTGTTTTGCAGACTGCTTTCGGAGTGTCGTTAACATACACACCCGCAGCAGTTCGCATGAACGGGGTGCGATTCTGATGCGGTACGGAAGTGCAGTGAAGGGAACTCTTAAGGCGTCAGCATACCAAGACATTTTGGACAATTTCATGCTCCCAACTTTGTGGGAAGAGTTTGGGGATGGCCCCTTCCTGTTCCAACATGACTGCGCACCAGTGCACAAAGCAAGGTCCATAAAGACATGGAGGAGCCAGTTTGGGGTGGAGGAACTTGACTGTCCTGCACAGAGTCCTGACCTCAACCCCATAGAACACCTTTGGGATGAATTAGAGTGAAGACTGAGAGCCAGGCCTCCTCCCCCGACATCAGTGCTTGACCTGACAAATGTGCTTCTGGAAGAATGGTCCAACCTTCCCATAGACACCCTCCTAAACGTTGTGGACGGCCTTCCCAGAAGAGTTGAAGCTGTTATAGCTGCAAAGGGCGGGGCCAACTCAATATTGAACCCTACGGACTAAGACTGGGGGGCCATTAAAGGTCATGTGTGTGGAAAGGGTGGGGCCAACTCAATATTGAACCCTACGGACTAAGACTGGGATGCCATTAAAGTTCACCTGTGTGGAAAGGCCGGCTGATCAATACTTTTGGCAATGTATACTACATACAGTCAGGTCCATAAATATTGGGACATCAACACAATTCTAACATGTTTGGCTCTATACACCACCACAATGGATTTGAAATGAAACAAACAAGATGTGCTTTAACTGCAGACTGTCAGCTTTAATTTGAGGGTATTTACATCCAAATCAGGTGAACGGTGTAGGAATAACAACAGTTTGCATATGTGCCTCCCACTTGTTAAGGGACCAAAAGTAATGGGACAGAATAATAATCATAAATCAAACTTTCACTTTTTAATACTTGGTTGCAAATCCTTTGCAGTTAATTACAGCCTGAAGTGTGGAACGCATAGACATCACCAGACGCTGGGTTTCATCCCTGGTGATACTCTGCCAGGCCTCTACTGCAACTGTCTTCAGTTCCTGCTTGTTCTTGGGGCATTTTCCCTTCAGTTTTGTCTTCAGCAAGTGAAATGCTCATTCGGATTCAGGTCAGGTGACTTGGCCATTGCAGAACATTCCACTTCTTTGGTTGCTGTTGCAGTCTGCTTTGGGTCATTGTCCATCTGCACTGTGAAGCGTCCAATGAGTTGTGAAGCATTTGGCTGAATATGAGCAGATAATATTCCCGAAACACTTCACAATTCATCCGGCTGCTTCTGTCAGCAGTCACATCATCAATAAATACAAGAGAAGCAGTTCCATTGGCAGCCATACATGCCCACGCCATGACACTACCACCGCCATGCTTCACTGATGAGGTGGTATGCTTAGGATCATGAGCAGTTCCTTCTCCATACTCTTCTCTTCCCATCACTCTGGTACAAGTTGATGTTGGTCTCATCTGTCCATAGGATGTTGTTCCAGAACTGTGAAGGCTTTTTTACATGTCGTTTGGCAAACTCTAATCTGGCCTTCCTGTTTTTGAGGCTCACCAATGGTTTCCATCTTGTGGTGAACCCTCTGTATTCACTCTGGTGAAGTCTTCTCTTGATTGGTGACTTTGACACACATACACCTACCTCCTGGAGAGTGTTCTTGATCTGGCTAACTGTTGTGAAGGGTGTTTTCTTCACCAGGGAAAGAATTCTTTGGTCATCCACCACAGTTGTTTTCCGTGGTCTTCCGGGTCTTTTGGTGTTGCTGAGCTCACCGGTGCGTTCCTTCTTTTTAAGAATGTTCCAAACAGTTGTTTTGGCCACGCCTAATGTTTTTGCTATCTCTCTGATGGGTTTGTTTTATTTTTTCAGCCTAATGATGGCTTGCTTCACTGATAGTGACAGCTCTTTGGATCTCATCTTGAGAGTTGACAGCAACAGATTCCAAATGCAAATAGCACACTTGAAATGAACTCTGGACCTATTATCTGCTCATTGTAATTGGGATAATGAAGGAATAACACACACCTGGCCATGGAACAGCTGAGAAGCCAATTGTCCCATTACTTTTGGTCCCTTAACAAGTGGGAGGCACATATGCAAACTGTTGTATTTCCTACACCGTTCACCTGATTTGGATGTAAATACCCTCAAATTAAAGCTGACAGTCTGCAGTTAAAGCACATCTTGTTTGTTTCATTTCAAATCCATTGTGGTGGTGTATAGAGCCATAAATGTTAGAATTGTGTCGATTTTCCAATATTTATGGACCTGACTGTACCTGTAAAATCCTCCCAGGAAGGTTACTGGGCTCTGTCTTGGATGTACTTCGGCTGTCCATCAAAAGGGTGCTCACAGGGTCCATAAGACTCCAGCAGCATGATGACATTATGACAAAGGGCAGCAACAAGACCAGTTGCCAGTAGAGGCCTACAGCAGTAATGGATCATGGTCTTCACTAGTGGAAGAGGTGCAACAGGGGGTTAAAATATTAAATTTAATATTTTTTTTTAGATATGGGCAACTGGGATGGGTTGGAGGGAGGGTATTTTTTTAATTTGCAAAAAAAAAAAAAAGAATGCAAAGACAAAATGCAGGCTTCAGTATGCAGCGCTGTGATTCAGGAACACAAAACGATAGAGAATGATCGGAGAAATGATTGATCTACCTCCGGAGATGGGTCTGCGTTTTCCATCAATTATTGATATGTGGATGGGTGTGATCCCGACTGATTAATGAAGATACACGAGGAAATGATGAAGTGTTTTATATTCCATTAATCGCAGCTAATCAGTATTAATAGGTGTGTGTATAACAATCCTTCAGAGTAATGGATGGCGGTGAAGACACGTATAGAGATAAATCCGCTAATTCCGCGCCCACACAGGAAGATTTCCCCCCCAGCGATCTGATACTCGGGATTAGGAGAACAAATTCTGTAAGTGCCGCACTTCTGTCCCACTTAATTCCTCAGTTCATATCGTGCTGTCAGTAAAGCTCCTCGTTTCCCTTCTCCGACACTTTCCTACCAATTATACCGATAGCGCCTCGAAATTTATTCTTTTCACAAAAAAATACATACTGGATGCATGCTTTCACTGAGGATCCAATCGAGTGAAACATCAAAAGAAAAAAAAGTTCTGTATTGTAATGCAAAAACAACATCAAACTTTGCTATTGATTTTTTTTTTTTTTTTTAGTAGATTCTGTCTTGGGATCCATGTGAGCCTGCCTCTCCTGTGTGCGCCCTTCTCCTGTGTGCGCCCTTCTCCTGTGCACGCTCCTCTCCTGTGTATGCACCTCACTTGTATGCATTCCACTCCTGCCTGCAGCCCTGCGCTGCGTGCCCCCTTTCTCCTTTTTTCACTGCTCTCCTGTGTACACCCTCTCCTGTCTGCAGCCCTGTCTGCTTTCCTCTCCTGTGTGCATCCGTTTCCTGCATGCGCCCCTTTCCTGTGTGCATCCCTTTTCTGAATGCAACCCTCTCCTATGTGCACCTTTTTCCTATGTGTGCCCCTCTTCTATGTGCACCCCTCTCTGGTGTGCATCTTTTTCCTGCATGCACTCTTCTCCCATGTGCACCCCTCTACTGTGTGTACCCCTTTCCTTTCCTGTCTTGTGAGTGTGCCTCTCTCCTGTGTGCACCCCTCTTGTCTCCCGTGTGCACATTTTCCCTGCATACACCCCTCTCCTGTATGTGCCCCTCTCCTTTGTGCATTCCTCTCCTCTTCTAGGTGCACCCTTCTCTTGTGTGCATCTTTTTCCTGCATGCAGTCCTCTCCTGTGTGTGCCCCTTTCCTGTCTCCTGAGTGTGCCTATCTCCTGTGTGCACCCCTCTTCTCTCCCATGTGCAACGTTTTCCTGCATGCACTCCTCTCCTGTGTGCACCCCTCTACTGTGTGTACCCCTTTCCTTTCCTGTCTCCTGAGTGTGCCTCTCTTCTGTGTGCACCCCTCTCCTCTCCTGTGTGCAACTTTTTCCTGCATGCATCCCTCTCCTGTGTGCACCCCTCTCCTGTGTGCACCCCTCTCCTGTGTGCATCCCTCTCCTGCGTGCACCCCTCTCCTGCGTGCATCCCTCTCCTGCGTGCATCCCTCTCCTGCGTACATCCCTCTCCTCCTCTATGTGCAGCCCTCCTCTGGTGTGCATCTTTTTCCTGCATGCACTCCTCTCCTGTGTGCACTCCTCTGCTCTCCCATGTGCAACTTTTTCCTGCATGCATCCCTCTCCTGTGTGCACCCCTCTCCTGTGTGCACCCCTCTCCTGTGTGCATCCCTCTCCTGCGTGCACCCCTCTCCTGCATGCATCCCTCTCCTGCGTGCATCCCTCTCCTGCGTGCATCCCTCTCCTCCTCTATGTGCAGCCCTCCTCTGGTGTGCATCTTTTTCCTGCATGCACTCCTCTCCTGTGTGCACTCCTCTGCTCTCCCATGTGCAACTTTTTCCTGCATGCATCCCTGTCCTGTGTGCACCCCTCTCCTGTTTGTATCCCTCTCCTGTGTCCGCTCCTCTCCTGTGTGCACCCTTCTCCTGAGTGTGCCTCTCTCCTCTCCCATGTGCAACTTTTTCCTGCATGCATCCCTCTCCTGTGTGTGCATCCCTCTCCTGTGTGTGCATCCCTCTCCTGTGTGTGCCCCTCTCCTGTGTGTGCCCCTCTCCTGTGTGTGCGCCCCTCTACTGTGTGTGCCCCTCTCCTCTTCTATGTGTACCCCTCCCTTGTGTGCATCATTTTCCTGCATGCACCCCTCTCCTGTGTGCACCTCTCTCCTCTCCTGTGTGTGCCCATTTCTTGTGTGCGCACTTTCCGTTGTGCACCCCTCTCCTGTGCAGTGTACACCATACACATTGCCAACACAACAGGGATCTTCTAATGTCCAAATGTTTTAATAAAGATGATCACCTCACAGCAGAAGAATGCAAAGTTTTGGGGCCGCACAGGACCCCTTTGTTAGCTGATCACATGCTTGACGAAGGGGTCCTGCGTGGCTCCGATGCATTACATTCTTCAACTGGGATCTGATTACATGAATGAAACATTTGGACAATATTTGAAGATCCCTGGTGTCCTGGCAATGTGTAGGTAGTTCCGTGCTGTTACCACTTTCCAAATGTTTAATTCATGTAAATGGCAGTTGCTGCAGCACCTGCTTTATTCCTAGCCTACCACAGGAGTGTGTGCGATAAAAATATTGCTCTCCTCCCCTGTACTGCGCTCCTCTCCTGTGTGCGCCCCTCTAATGTGTGCCCCCCCCCCTTCTATGAGTTGCTGAAATCCTTAAAAACCAGAGATTGTTTAATTCTGCTCCAGGGAATCTGCTAGAAGACTGCTGTGCTTGTATTATCTGCCCTTTACTGGTTTCTCTAGGCCACAGCAATAAAGGAAAGACTTGCTTTACCCATTGACAACTTAGCTGAAAATTCTGTTGCAGCCCTGACAAAGCCATTAGGAGGGGAATTACTTTGATGGGTATAAAGACCTACAGGGGATGCAGCTACAGTGCATCCAGAAAGTATTCCCAGCGCCTAACGTTTGCCACATTTTGTTATGTTACAGCCTTGTTCCAAAACGGATTAAATTCATTTTTTTCCTCAACGTTCTACAAAATATACCCCATAATGACGATGTGAAAGAACTTTGTTTTTAAATCTTTGCAATTTATTAAAAATAAATTAAAAGAAAAACCCCCATGTACATAAGTATTCCCAGCCTTTGCCATGACACTCAAAATTGAGCTCTGGAGCATCCTGTTCCCACTGATCATCCTTGAGATGTTTCCACAACTTGATTGGAGTCCACCTGTGGGACATTCAGTGGATTGGAGTTCACCTGTGGGACATTCAGTGGATTGCAGTCCACCTGTGGGACATTCAGTGGTTTGGAGTCCACCTGTGGGACATTCTGTGGATTGGAGTCCACCTGTGGGACATTCAGTGGATTGGAGTCCACCTGTGGGACATTCAGTGGATTGGAGTCCACCTGTGATAAATTCAGTTAATTGGACATGATTAGGAAAGGCATAAACCTGTCTATAGAAGGTCCCACAGGTAACAGTGCATGTCAGAGCACAAACCAAGCCATGAAGTCAAAGGAATTGTCCGTAGACCTCAGAGACAGGATTGTATCAAGGCACAGATCTAGGGAAGGGAACAGAGAAATGTCTGCAGCATTGAAGGTCCCAATAAGCACAGTGGCCTCCATCATCCATAAATGGAAGAAGTTTGGAACCACCAGGAATCTTCCTAGAGCAGGCCGCCCGGACAAAATGAGCGATCGAGGGAGAAGGGCCTTAGCCAGGGAGGTAACCAAGCACCCGATGGTCACTCTGAAAGAGCTCCAGCATTTCTCTGTGGAGAGAGGAGAACCTTCCAGAACAACCATCTCTGCAGCACTCCACCAATCAGGCCTGTATGGTAGAGACGGCCAGACAGAAGCCACTCCTCAGTAAAAGGCAAATGGCAGCCTGCCTAGAGTTTGCCAAAAGGCACCTGAGGGACTCTCAGACCATGAGATACAAAACTCTTTGATCTGATGAAACAAAGATTGAACTCTTTGGCCTGAAGGCCAAGAGTCATGTCTAGAGGAAACCAGGCACCGCTCACCACCTGGCCAATACCATCCCTACAGTGAAGCATGGTGGTGGCAGCATCATGCTGTGGGGATGTTTTCCAGTGGCAGGAACTGGGAGACTAGTCAGGATCGAAGGAAAGATGAATGCAGCAATGTACAGAGACATCCTTGATGAAAACCTGTTCTTGACCTTAGATTGGGGCAAAGGTCCATCTTTCAACAGGAAAACAACCCTAAGCACACAGCCCACATAACAAGGGAGTGGCTACGGGCAAACTCTGTCAATGTCCTAGAGCAGTGGTGGGCAACCTTTTTTTTCAACTGAGCCAAATCTCGCCAAAACCACGATTGAAATTTATTTTGAGAGCCACATTTTTAAAACTGAAAATACATTTCCCATACAGTAATTAATCCCCCATATAGTAATTCATCCCCCATATAGTAATTCATCCCCCATAGTAATTCATCCCCCATATAGTAATTCATCCCCCATATAGTAATTCATCCCCCCTATAGTAATTCATCCCCCATAGTAATTCATCCCCCATATAGCAATTCATCCCCCATATAGCAATTCATCCCCCATATAGTAATTCATCCCCCATAGTAATTCATCCCCCATATAGTAATTCATCCCCCATATAGTAATTCATCCCCCCATAGTAATTCATCCCCCCCATAGTAATTCATCCCCCATAGTAATTCATCCCCCATATAGTAATTCATCTCCCATAGTAATTCACCCCCCCTATAGTAATTCATCCCCCCTATAGTAATTCATCCCCCATAGTAATTCATCCCCCATATAGTAATTCATCCCCCATATAGTAATTCATCCCCCATAGTAATTAATCCCCCATATAGTAATTCATCCCCCATATAGTAATTCATCCCCCATATAGTAATTCATCCCCCATAGTAATTCATCCCCCATATAGTAATTCATCCCCCATAGTAATTCATCTCCCATATAGTAATTCACCCCCCATATAGTAAGTCCCCCCCCATATAGTAAGTCCCCCCCCATATAGTAAGTCCCCCCCCATATAGTAATTCATCCCCCATATAGTAAGTCCCCCCCCATATAGTAAGTCCCCCCCATATAGTAAGTCCCCCATATAGTAATTCATCCCCCATATAGTAAGTCCCCCCTGTGTCAATTCACTTACCTTTGCTCCGCGCGTTCCTCTCGTCGTGCTTCCCGCGCCGTTCTGGTCTTCAGGGCGGACTGTGAGAGGAGAGGAGTTCGTCACGCTGCACCGCCTACATCCTGGCTGCCCCGCCTACATCCTGACAGCTGCAGAGTCCTGACTTTTGGGGCGGCCGCCCGAGAGGAGGAAGGGGAGGGGAGGTGAGGGGGCGGCCGCCCGGCACACGCCCGTCCGAGAGGAGGGAGAGGAGGGAGGGGAGGGAGGGGAGCGGGCGCCCGGCACACAGAAGAGCCGCATTTAAGCTTGTAAAGAGCCGCATGTGGCTCGCGAGCCGCGGCTTGCCGACCACTGTCCTAGAGTGGCCCAGCCAGAGCCCAGACTTGAACCCAATTGAACATCTCTGGAGAGATCTGAAAATGGCTGTGCACCGACGCTCCCCATCCAACCTGATGGAGCTTGAGAGGTACTGCAAAGAGGAATGGGAGACATTGCACCAAATAGGTGTGCCAAGCTTGTAGCATCATACTGAAAACGACTTGAGGCTGTAATTGGTGCTAAAGGGGCTTCAACAAAGTATTGAGCAAAGGCTGGGAATACTTATGTACATGGGGTTTGTTTCGTTTTCTATTTTTAATAAATTGCAAAGATTTCAAAACTAACTGCTTTCATGTTGTCATTATGGGGTATTGTTTGTAGAATGTTGAGGAAAAAAAATATTTTCATCCATTTTGGAATAAGGCTGAAACTGAACAAAATGTGGCAAAAGTTAAGCGCTGGGAATACTTTCTGGATGCTCTGTATATAAAAGAATAGAAATAACCTGGCTTTAGTGAAACATTAGAGTGTACATTTTTGTTTATGAAAAATCTTACAAACAACATAATGATAAAAAACATATTTACATATATAAATAATAAATTAAATACATATATATACTGTAATTAAACAAAAATAGCTTACTTCAGCATAGAAAACAGAGAAAACAAACAGAACCAATCATATTTTACTATTATTATCATCATCTTTATTATGTATCTCTGCAAACATTACCGTCACCTAAACCCCCCCTCAGGCTAAGAAACGATTAAACATTGATCCCATGCATGCAGACTTTTTTCAAAACTCTGATCTTACAAAATTCCACGGGGCGTGGAAAGGACAGAAAGAGAAGCCACGCCCCAAGATTCTGACGGACAGCAGCTACGGGGACCTGACATTCCTCCACACCTTTGTCCAGGCTCCCGGCCGCCACCTGTCCTTCTCAAGACCCCGAATCTTCCCAACCTCACCCAGAATGTTGTGCGCCACCACCTCGACAGGAAGGACTTTTTTGCGAATGGAAACCTGACACCATGCATTCCACGTGTAGTAACGGACTACTAAGCGAACTAGAAAAAGTATCTCAAAATCAAAGTCCCGGTGAGTTTGAAAGGCACCGTAAGACCACTCCGCGTAACTCAAGCCGGAAAGGGATACCCAGAGCCCCACCCACCCGCTTGTAGACTTCTATATTGAAGGGGCACTGAAGCAAGAAATGGTCCATCGTCTCCTCCCCCCCACCGCACTCCACTCTTGGACAACCACGGTTCTCCGCAGAGCGATGCTTCAGGTTGCCCTTCACATAGAGTCTGCCATGGAACGAGAGCCAGGCCCAATCCCGAAACTTTAAAGGGATTCTCTCCAGATTCATCAAACGCAGACCCTCCCTCATAACCGGGCCTGGGCAATCCCTCAAGGCCAATGGGTCACTAATGGTGGATTCAACAACCCTCCTCTCCAGGGCCTTCCTAGGAAGAGGCTTAATTTCCTCCACCGTCACTTACCATTGCCGAAGCATTTTCAGACACGGGGCAACATAAGCCAGGAGCATACCGTGTTGGACCCTCAGGCTTTTCACTGGCCCACCATTGTCCCAGCTCCGCAGAAAAGGCCTAAACCAGGACTGAAAAATACCAACCCACCCAGGCGGTTCATCTGCCAGCATGCTACCAAAATTATATTTCAAAAACATCAGAGAAAAGAAAACCACCGGGTTGACCATACCTAGGCCACCCATCCGCCTGGGAAGGTAGGTTACAGACCTCTTAATGAGGTTCAGTCTGTTCCCCCATAACAGCTGGAAGAAACAACTGTAGATCCTCGCATAGAGAGACACTGGCAAAACACAGACAAATCTGACATACAGAAACTGGGATCAGGTAAGTTTTAATCAGGTCAAATCCATTCCTTGTAATAGAGTTTCCAATCCTTCCAGCTGGCCACCTTGACATCGGCATCTTGTAGCCTGCTTACCAAATTTGCAAGGCCGTAATCACCGGGACCAAATCTGATGTCTAAAACTTTCATTTCCTGCTGGGGCTCTGGGAAGGCGTCCGGAAGGGTAAAGCCTTCGCCTTCCTCTCCCATCCAGAAAACCTCACTCTTATCCCGATTGATCTTTGAGCCAGATGCCTCAGCATACTGTTCCATCACCGAGACCACCTCCTCCTCCACATACTGTTCCATCACCGAGACCACCTCCTCCTCCGCATACTGTTCCATCACCGAGACCACCTCCTGTAAAGTATCTTTGCCAGTATCTTCCTATCAACACTGAGAAGACTAATGGGCCGCCAATTCTCAATTCTGGAAGAATCTTTACCCTTTGACAGAAGAATCACTGCAGATTGTCACATGGAGGGAGAACGAACACTCTTCTCAGACAGTCATTAAAAACCTCCACCAAATATGGGGCCAGAGTCACCTTAAAGTGCTTATAAAACTCAGCTGTCAATCCGTCTGGCCCAGGCGACTTCTTCATGGCAAGCTGATCAATAGCTTTCACCACCTCATCTGCCGTGATGTCCTCTGTCAAACTCACAAGAGAACTGCCATTTCCCAGTCCTGGAGTAGAGTCCAGAAAACCCGACATGCTCGCCCGATCGAGGTCCCTCCTACCCAGGAGGTCAGCATAATATGACCTGGAGGTTTCCAGGATCCCCGACTTGGACTTTGTCAGGGAACCCGTACTGTCAACCAGGCCTACAACTGACTTAACTGCTCTACCTTGTTTGCAATTCTAGTAGGAGTCGGGCGAGTGATATTTCCCATAATCCCTTTCCGGAACCAAAGAGGCATGCCTGTCATATTGACACTTTCTAAGCAAGATTTTAACCTCAGAGATCTCCCCCGGATCTCCATTATTCAAGACAAGCCGATCGAGCTTCCTCCGCAGACGCTGGTAGGTGACATACTTATCAAGCTGTTTATTTCTTCCTATGGCCTTGAAAAACCCAACGATCCTTCGTTTTGTAAGCTCCCACCACTCGGACTTACTGCTGCAAAAGTCCATGATTGATACCTGTGCCTGAAAAAAATCCTCAAAGGATTGACTCACCTTCACATCGTCCAGGAGTGCCGAATTCAGCTTCCAGGTACCCCTCCCCCTAGATGGTGTATCGCGGCCACTGAGAGTCACAGACAGAATACAGTGATCGGAAAACTCCACCGCCTGACACACTGGTGCCGAGAAAGCGGAGTTCCCCTTTAAAAAAAAAACCTATCTAGTCTACTCTGACTAGCACCTCGCTGAAAAGTGAATTCCGTTTCGTCTGGGCAGCAATGAATGTGCACATCAACCAGACCTGCCTCTTTAGCGGTCACAGTCCACAGTCCAGCCTGGCTCCGGTACCTTTCCTGTCCTTAGTCCTAGTGACGGTGTTAAAGTCACCACCGAAGACAACTTGCTGGGCTGTAAAAAGGAAAGGCTTGATCTTCATGAAGAGGCATTTCCTGTCCCATTTTGTCTGGGGCTCATAGATGTTAATCAGGCGCAGGTCCTGCACCCCCATGGAGACGTCTAAGACCATGCATCTCCCCATTTCTACCTCAATAATCCGCCGACAGGTTGCCATGGCGGAAAATAGTACCGCAACTCCAGTGTAAGGCTCGGCCGCAAGAGACCAGAAGGAGGGGCCGCGCCTCCACTCCTTCTTCGCCATATGAACATCCCCCAAACTGGACAACCTGGTCTCTTGCAAAAAGAAAATATTAGCATCAAACCTGCTGAGCAAAAATAAGGCCATGTTACGAGCGCTTACTGATTTTATGCTGGCGACATTAATGGTCGCCACCTTCAAAGGAGTAGGAACCGCCATCAGGATTATTGAGGTACACATTTCTTAGCCTGCTTACCCCCCTCCCTGCTTGGAGACCCTACACGCTTCAGTGTCCTCTGTGATTCCTCCTCCATGGAAACCACAGACTCATCACCTGAAGATCCCTCATCCTCCACCTCAGATAACACATCAAAAGTGTTTGACACCTCCACCCTCCCAGGTTCAGGTACAGGCACATCCTTCTTCCACTTCTTCCCAGATTTCCTTTTTGCCTCCAACCACTCCATATCATCCTTTGACAACCCGGACTTCAAAGCTCCCTCCCCTTCCAGAGAGCACTTCATCTCTGGAAATGAGGAGGTAAAATTACCCCGAGAACCGCACTTATTGCAGAGCTTGGGCTGTCCAGGGTAGAACACGACAATCCTATCCTTCCTAATGAAGGCTGAGGAGGGCAGATGCTGGACCACATTCCCACACACATACAACCTCATCTTCACCGACCACCCACCAGTCCATATCCCTCTCTCATCCACAATCTTCTTCAGAGGGATCAGTAGCTCCCCAAATCTCAGCCAGACAGCCAAGTCAGCAGAAGGGATCGACTCATTCCTTACTAGGATGGTGACAGTCTTAACTAGAGGTTGGCGTGAGACAAGTTTTGGGACGAGTCCCTTCCACTCTGGCAGACCCCTATACACATGTTCATACTTCTCACAGAAAATATCCAGAGACTCAGGGTGCACAAAGGACAGGTCATCTTCATAGGAGCCCACCAGACTGATCAAAGCAAAGATGTCATCAGCCTTAAAACCCATTTCCAAAATCTTGTCCACCACCAACTTCCTGACCGGGGGAGCACCCCCACCTTCCCACCTGAGCTGCACCACATTCCGCCTCCTGAAGGATAGGGGTGCAGATGGCAGACCTGCAGCAGACCTCCCCCCAGAGCTGACAAGCTGATGTGACCCCGTCCTCCCAGCCAGAGCCCCAGCATAGGTTTTAATTGCAGCATGAGACATACCAAACCTTAAACCTGCGCCCTGCCCATTGTTTGCTGGAACCTCAGAACCCCCGCTCTGCAAACTACCATCAGAGGCAGCAACAGCAGTCACTCCATGCACCAACACACATGCATTTCCCTTTCCAGCATTGCAAGCACTTTTATCATTCACATTTTTTCTTTCACTCGTGGCACTACTGCTCCCAGTAGACCCACTCACACCAGATGTTCCTGTCTCCCCCTCCCCCAATATACTCCTCTTAGGCAAAAGCCTTCCACTCCTGGTCACTCTCCCCTGGGTTTCAGCAACACCTTTCATAGTGCAGCTGACATTTTCCCTCCCACCATTTTCTGCTGCATTTGCAGTCATCAGCAGGGATTGTCCAGCAATAATGTCAGATCCCACCTTTACCTTCCCCCCAGCAGAGTCCACAGTCACAGGGTTCTTGGTAGAAGAATCAACAGTCACAGCATTCCCAGTCCCAGCAGAGTCCACAGTCACAGGATTCCCAGTCCCGGCAGAGTCCACAGTCACAGGATTCCCAGTCCCGGCAGAGTCCACAGTCACAGGATTCCCAGTCCCGGCAGAGTCCACAGTCACAGGATTCCCAGTCCCGGCAGAGTCCACAGTCACAGCATTCCCAGTCCCGGCAGAGTCCACAGTCACAGGATTCCCAGTCCCAGCAGAGTCCACAGTCACAGCATTCCCAGTTCCAGCAGAGTCCACAGTCACAGCATTCCCAGTTCCAGCAGAGTCCACAGTCACAGCATTCCCAGTTCCAGCAGAGTCCACAGTCACAGCATTCCCAGTTCCAGCAGAGTCCACAGTCACAGCATTCCCAGTTCCAGCAGAGTCCACAGTCACAGCATTCCCAGTTCCAGCAGAGTCCACAGTCACAGCATTCCCAGTTCCAGCAGAGTCCACAGTCACAGCATTCCCAGTCCCAGCAGAGTGCAGTCCTGCAGGCACAGCAGCCATCTTCCCTGCAGAGCTCTGTGCACACACAGGAGGATTTCCCTCCAAAACACTGCAGTGCACATGGCTGTCCATGTTGGAGTCCAAACTGTCACATTTAATAAAGCGTGGCTTCTCAGTCTTTTTTTCCTTTACAGGACCAGGTACAGAGTCCTCACCATCATCCTCATCCGCAGAATCCTCAGAAAAGCGGAAGGTTCTTCCAATTAGGGGAGACTCCAATTCATCGATGAACTTTAGCAGCCCTCCGCCATGTTCCTCTACCTCCTGTGCTGTTCCTCCAGCTTGCTGGGGAGGGAGGGGGGCAGAGGCTGACATTTCCTCCAGGGAAGCAGATCCTGAGGTGGATGGGATACCAGGGGCAGCATCCAGGACCCCCAACTCACTCTCCACCTGTACTGCCACCGCCGATGCTGGATCCTTACTGGAGTCTCCTTTCATCTTCCAGAACCAGAATTCTGGAACTTCTCCTTGAATGCACCACTCTTTTCCTTCAATGCTTTCACCAAACTCTGCTGCTGCTTGATGACGTCCTCCAAACCTTTCATCTCCAGCTTCAGACTCTGCCTCTTGCTGCTCCATGACTTATCATGGAGAACTTTCTTCTTCTTATAATCTGCTTTCTGGTTCATCAGCTTTTCCTCCTCCTTTGCGATCCTCAGCAAATAGTCAGCAACCCGCTCTCTGAAGACAGGGAGGGATTCCCCTTTTTTTAGGGCCACAGCCAAGGTCTTCAGGTGTAGGTGAAGCATGGGAGGGCAAACTGGGTCCCGCAGGGGGAACATGGCCTGGGGCTATCCCAAAATCAGCAATCTTTCTGGGGCCAGGTGAGCAGGTCTGGCCCCCTAGTGTCTGGAGAGGAAGAGCAACTGCACAACCAACCTCTCTGGAACAGAGACTGATGTGACTGTGGGGGGAGGGGACAATAGAGTGTAAGCTCCTCTGGTACAGAGACTTATGGGACTGTGGGGGGAGGGGACAATAGAGTGTAAGCTCCTCTGGTACAGAGACTGATGTGACTGGCTCAGTGTTCTCTGTACAGCACTGCGGTATATGTCAGAGCTATATAAATGTATAGTAATAATAGTGTGTGACTGTGGGGGGAGGGGACATTAGAGTGTAAGCTCCTCTGGTACAGAGACTGATGTGACTGTGGGGGGAAGGGACATTAGAGTGTAAGCTCCTCTGGTGCAGAGACTGATGTGACTGGGGGGGGGAGGGGACATTAGAGTGTAAGCTCCTCTGGTGCAGAGACTGATATTACTGGCTCCGTGTTCTCTGTACAGCACTGCGGTATATGTCAGAGCTATAGACATGTATAATAATAATATTAATAGTGTGTGACTGGGAGGGGGGACATTAGAGTGTAAGCTCCTCTGGTACAGAGACTGGTGTGACTGTGGGGGAGGGGACATTAGAGTGTAAGCTCCTCTGGTGCAGAGATTGATGTGACTGTGGGGGAGGGGACATTAGAGTGTAAGCTCCTCAGGTACAGAGACTGATGTGACTGGCTCAGTGTTCTCTGTACAGCACTGTGGTATATGTCAGAGCTATATAAATGTATAATAATAATAGTGTGTGACTGTGGGGGAGGGGACATTAGAGTGTAAGCTCCTCTGGTACAGAGACTGATGTGACTGTGGGGGAGGGGGCATTAGAGTGTAAGCTCCTCTGGTACAGAGACTGATGTGACTGTGGAGGAGGGGACATTAGAGTGTAAGCTCCTTTGGTGCAGAGACTGATGTGACCGGCTCAGTGATGTCTGTACAGCACTGCGGTATATGTCAGAGCTATATAAGTAAATGAGAATAATTTTGGGCTTCTCTATAAATTTAGAAGTCAGTTTACGGACACAGCAGTAGGGGGCAGTGCCGAGTCTTCCTTATGTGTTCTGCGGAGTTCCTCTCTTTGGTTCGAATTGTCAGAAATATGTTTCATTGTGGGCAAAATTTATTATTATTGTTTCAGAGGATGCATTCTGTCTGATAGCAGATGAAGGACACCATTTTCTGCTTAATTGCTCTGACAGTCAGGCTCTGTTCTTAATTAGAAAATCTGTTTAAGTTTGGTGCATCAATGAAATATATTCCGCAGCTTGAGAACGACCTCGCTGATAGGAAAAAACCCAGACTGCTAACGAAGAACCCGACGTGTGTCAGACGCAGCGACAGTATGAGCCATTAGGGCTTTATAACTATTGCAAGCCTTCCTGAGCTGTCCTGTGGCTTTCCCTGCCAGGTGTATGTGCGTACCTTTGTCATTTAGTGTGTCTGTATGGAAACGTGTCGTCTGCATGTCTCCTGCCAATTAGCATGACATGGATGTGGGGCTGCTTTTAGAAATCATGGGACCCCATGGAGCCCATCTGACAGGGCCCCCTTCCTTCTCTGCCTGGGGGCTGCTAATAGAAATCATGGGGCCTGTACAGTGTGAATCAGTGGTTCGTTTATGTGGCAGGAGCCACCTGGTGCTGTGTGAAGCTATGTTACCCTATGGGGATGCAGCAGCTGTTCGAACACACGTGTTACATGCTCCATCCATATCCACATGTATACAGCACGTCAGAGTGGAGTTCATCTCACACCTACACACAGATACCATTCCTCCTCATTCATCTCTCCCATGGCAGCGCGATGACGATTAGTGGAATGGAGGTTTAATGTTCGCAGTATGTTGTGTTTTGTGTACCTTCCAGTGATGATCGTTTAATATCTGAGAGAGGTAATTACAACCTCTTCCATCTGCTGCTCCCCTTCCCCTGCCAGACTCCTCCATCGCTCTTCCCTCTCCGCACTTCAGACTTTACATTCACACTATTTTCTTTCTTTCTTTCTTTCTTTCTTTCTTTCTTTCTTTCTTTCCTTCCTTTCTCTCTCTTTCTTTCCTTCCTCTCTCTCTTTCCTTTCTTCCTTCCTCTCTTCCTTCCTTCCTCTCTCTCTCTCCTTCCTTCCTCTCCCCCCCCTCTCTCTCTCTCCTTCCTTCCTTCCTCCCTCTCTCCTTCCTCTCTCTCTTTCCTTTCTTCCTTCCTCTCTTCCTTCCTTTCTCCCCCCCCCTCTCTCTCTCTCTCCTTTATTTCTTTCTTTCTTGTTTTGCACAGGCACAAGAGCCCATTCATTTGAATGGACTCCCGTGCCTGTGACACGCAGGGAAGAAGTCCCGGCACTTCTTTGGAAAACGCAGCCGAGGTTCCCAGTACGGTTGCGTCTTCCAGCACAGGCGGCTTGCCATTCGAACTAATGGCCCCCGCCCATGGGTCCGCATTTCTGCGGGTGGTGCGGCTGCACAGATTTTCTTGCGGATCCACAGCAACACCACCCGCACAGATGGGAACTGGGGGTAAGGGAGGGTCATAACTAGAGATGAGCGAAGTATTCAAAAATTCGATTCGACTGATTCGGCGAATTCGTGGAAAAATTTCGATTCGAGTCGAATATATTCGCTGTGAATTTAACTTAAAAAAGGGTGTTTCTAGGCTTCAGAGAGACTTAATATTAGTGCTGAACACTGTACCTTTAATTTAAATGCCCTTGGAGTCTGCTGGGGAAGAGAAATAATACTGTCAGTCAGTATGACATGCAGATGAGTGCCGTCGATCTTAGAATCACCGCACACTTCACTCATTTGGGCAGTCACGGGGCCAAAACCAGAGTGTGGAGCCACAGTGTGGCGGTGGAGGCAGCAGCAATGGGAGGCCATACAGCACCCTATGACAAAAATGGAAACCACCAGCAGTGTGAGGAGACCTGAAAGTGGCACATGGCAGAGTGTGGCGATAGAGACAGCAGCAATGGGAGGCCGTACAGGGACCCATGACACACTCTGGACCTGGCAGCAGCATGAGGAGGCGGTACAGGGGCCCATGACAGATTACGGGCCTGGCAGCAGCATGAGGAGTCGGTACGGGGGCCCATGGCAGATTACGGGCCTGGCAGCAGCAATGGGAGGCCGTACAGGGACCCATGACACACTCTGGACCTGGCAGCAGCATGGGGAGGCGGTACAGGGGCCCATGACAGATTACGGGCCTGGCAGCAGCATGAGGAGTCGGTACGGGGGCCCATGACACACTCTGGACCTGGCAGCAGCATGAGGAGGCGGTACAGGGGCGCATGACAGATTACGAGCCTGGCAGCAGCAACTTGGACAGGAGGACGTTCAGCTTCTGCAACGTCGGGTGCGTGCTCGCAAACTGTTGTCTCTTGGAAACGGATTCCAAGAAAGACTGCTGACGGAATCCGTGAAGAGGAGTAGCAGGAGAAGGAGCATCTGAACGAGCGGAATATGCCAACAAGTGACAACAGGGGCCCATGACAGATTACGGGCCTGGCAGCAGCATGAGGAGTCGGTACGGGGGCCCATGGCAGATTAGGGGCCTGGCAGCAGCTATGGGAGGCCCGTAATCTGCCAGCACCCTATGACAAAAAATGGAACCCACCAGCAGTGTGAGGAGACCTGAAAGTGGCACATGGCAGAGTGTGGCGATGGAGACAGCAGCAATGGGAGGCCGTACAGGGACCCATGAGAGACTCTGGACCTGGCAGCAGCATGAGGAGGCGGTATAGGGGCCCATGGCAGATTAGGGGCCTGGCAGCAGCTATGGGAGGCCCGTAATCTGCCAGCACCCTATGACAAAAAATGGAACACACCAGCAGTGTGAGGAGACCTGAAAGTGGCACATGGCAGAGTGTGGCAATGGAGACAGCAGCAATGGGAGGCCGTACAGGGACCCATGAGAGACTCTGGACTTGGCAGCAGCATGAGGAGGTGGTATAGGGGCCCATGGCAGATTAGGGGCCTGGCAGCAGCTATGGGAGGCCCGTAATCTGCCAGCACCCTATGACAAAAAATGGCACATGTTTGGGGCATGATTCATGGCGGATTTAGTCAGTTGTGTCAGGAACTGGTGGTTTGAAATCCAGACTAATCCACGCCTGATTCATTTTCACAAACGTGAGTCTCTCCACACTTTGGGTGGACAGTCGTGTCCTCCGCGGAGTTGCAATACCTCCTGCCGCACTAAACACGCGCTCCGATGCCACGCTACTGGCCGGGCATGACAGCCTTTCAAGGGCAAATTCAGCTAGTTGGGGCCAAAGGTCAAGTTTCGTTGCCCAGTAGTCAAGGGGATTGTCTACCTCGGTTGGCAGGGTGCTGTCCAAGTAGGCCTAAGCCTGTTGTTTGAGGTCCTGCTCCAGGTCCACCTGATGCTGCTGCTGCTGCGGCTGGTTAGTAGTTTCCTCACTGCGCTGGTGAAGAAAGCTACTCATCATCGACTGCAGACTGAGGCAGCCGCTGCTGGTGGAGCTGCCACTGCTCCTACCACCCCACCCCTCCCCTGCTGCCATGGCAGCGGAACGCGAGCGCACAGGGCCCACAGTGTCTGAGGATGGACGTTGGCGCAGACAGGCAGAGACCAGCTGACTACATAGGTGGTTTTTATAGTACGTTATTTTGGCCTCCCTCTCAGCAGGTGTGAAAAAGGCCACCATTTTTGAACGGTAGCGAGGGTCCAACAAGGTGGACAGCCAAAAGTCATCCCTCTGTCTGATGGTTATTATTCAGCTGTCGCTACGCAAGCAACCGAGCATGCTATGGGCCATTTGTGCCAAGGAATGCGAGGGACTCCCTGCCTCCATCTCCACAGCATACTGCCACGGTGCGTCTGGGTCCTCTGTCTCCTCCTCCTCCTCCTCTACCAGATGCTCCTGCTCCTCCACTCCTGTCCGCTGAGTGGAAAAACCACCCATTTCACTCAATAATTCCTGAGCACCAATGTCCTCCTCTACCTCCTCCTCTTCTTCCTGTCCTGCCCCCACAGGGGTCATGTGGCGTTGAGATCTGTGCGCCACGTCTACCGCACCCTGACCAGCCATTGTTAACAGCATTTGTTCCAGGACGTGCAACAGAGGAATGACGTCGTTCATCCCATAGTCCTGCCGACTCACGAATAGCGTGGCCTCCTCAAAGGGCCTGAGCAAGCGCAGGTGTCACGCATGAGCTGCCAATGGCTGACATCTAAGTTACACAGGGAGTACCTTTATCCGCTTGTAACATCAGGAAATCTGTGATGGCCTTTTGCTGTTCGTAAAGGCGGTCTAACATATGTAGGGTTGAATTCCACCTTGTTGCAACGTCACAGCATGAGGAGTCGGTATAGGGGCCCATGGCAGATTAGGGGCCTGGCCGCAGCTATGGGAGGCCCGTAATCTGCCAGCACCCTATGACAAAAAATGGAACACACCAGCAGTGTGAGGAGACCTGAAAGTGGCACATGGCAGAGTGTGGCGATGGAGACAGCAGCAATGGGAGGCCGTACAGGGACCCATGACAGACTCTGGACTTGGCAGCAGCATGAGGAGGCGGTATATAGGGGCCTATGGCAGATTAGGGGCCTGGCAGCAGCTATAGGAGGCCCGTAATCTGCCAGCACCCTATGTCAAAAAATTCAACACACCAGCAGTGTGAGGAGACCTGAAAGTGGCACATGGCAGAGTGTGTCGATGGAGACAGCAGCAATGGGAGGCTGTACAGGGACCCATGACAGACTCTGGACTTGGCAGCAGCATGAGGAGGCGGTATATAGGGGCCCATGGCAGATTAGGGGCCTGGCAGCAGCTATAGGAGGCCCGTAATCTGCCAGCACCCTATGTCAAAAAATTCAACACACCAGCAGTGTGTGAGGAGACCTGAAAGTGGCACATGGCAGAGTGTGGCGATGGAGACAGCAGCAATGGGAGGCCGTACAGGGACCCATGAGAGACTCTGGACTTGGCAGCAGCATGAGGAGGCGGTATATAAGGGCCTATGGCAGATTAGGGGCCTGGCAGCAGCTATAGGAGGCCCGTAATCTGCCAGCACCCTATGTCAAAAAATTCAACACACCAGCAGTGTGTGAGGAGACCTGAAAGTGGCACATGGCAGAGTGTGGCGATGGAGACAGCAGCAATGGGAGGCCGTACAGGGACCCATGAGAGACTCTGGACTTGGCAGCAGCATGAGGAGGCGGTATATAGGGGCCTATGGCAGATTAGGGGCCTGGCAGCAGCTATAGGAGGCCCGTAATCTGCCAGCACCCTATGTCAAAAAATTCAACACACCAGCAGTGTGAGGAGACCTGAAAGTGGCACATGGCAGAGTGTGGCGATGGAGACAGCAGCAATGGGAGGCCGTACAGGGACCCATGACAGACTCTGGACTTGGCAGCAGCATGAGGAGGCGGTATATAGGGGCCCATGGCAGATTAGGGGCCTGGCAGCAGCTATGGGAGGCCCGTAATCTGCCAGCACCCTATGTCAAAAAATTGAACACACCAGCAGTGTGAGGAGACCTGAAAGTGGCACATGGCATAAGAGACTGTGGACCTGGCAGCAGCATGAGGAGGCGGTATAGGGGCCCATGGCAGATTAGGGGCCTGGCAGCAGCTATGGGAGGCCCGTAATCTGCCAGCACCCTATGACAAAAAATGGAACACACCAGCAGTGTGTGAGGAGACCTGAAAGTGGCACATATTTGAGGCATGATTCATGGCGGATTTAGTCAGTTGTGTCAGGAACTGGTGGTTTGAAATCCAGACTAATCCACACCTGATTCATTTTCACAAACGTGAGTCTCTCCACACTTTGGGTGGACAGTCGTGTCCTCCGCGGAGTTACAATACCTCCTGCCGCACTAAACACGCGCTCCGATGCCACGCTACTGGCTGGGCATGACAGCCTTTCAAGGGCAAATTCAGCTAGTTGGGGCCAAAGGTCAAGTTTCGTTGCCCAGTAGTCAAGGGGATTGTCTACCTCGGTTGGCAGGGTGCTGTCCAAGTAGGCCCAAGCCTGTTGTTTGAGGTCCTGCTCCAGGTCCACCTGATGCTGCTGCTGCTGCGGCTGGTTAGTAGTTTCCTCACTGCGCTGGTGAAGAAAGCTACTCATCATCGACTGCAGACTGAGGCAGCCGCTGCTGGTGGAGCTGCCACTGCTCCTACCACCCCACCCCTCCCCTGCTGCCATGGCAGCGGAACGCGAGCGCACAGGGCCCACAGTGTCTGAGGATGGACGTTGGCGCAGACAGGCAGAGACCAGCTGACTACATAGGTGGTTTTTATAGTACGTTATTTTGGCCTCCCTCTCAGCAGGTGTGAAAAAGGCCACCATTTTTGAACGGTAGCGAGGGTCCAACAAGGTGGACAGCCAAAAGTCATCCCTCTGTCTGATGGTTATTATTCAGCTGTCGCTACGCAAGCAACCGAGCATGCTATGGGCCATTTGTGCCAAGGAATGCGAGGGACTCCCTGCCTCCATCTCCACAGCATACTGCCACGGTGCGTCTGGGTCCTCTGTCTCCTCCTCCTCCTCCTCTACCAGATGCTCCTGCTCCTCCACTCCTGTCCGCTGAGTGGAAAAACCACCCATTTCACTCAATAATTCCTGAGCACCAATGTCCTCCTCTACCTCCTCCTCTTCTTCCTGTCCTGCCCCCACAGGGGTCATGTGGCGTTGAGATCTGTGCGCCACGTCTACCGCACCCTGACCAGCCATTGTTAACAGCATTTGTTCCAGGACGTGCAACAGAGGAATGACGTCGTTCATCCCATAGTCCTGCCGACTCACGAATAGCGTGGCCTCCTCAAAGGGCCTGAGCAAGCGCAGGTGTCACGCATGAGCTGCCAATGGCTGACATCTAAGTTACACAGGGAGTACCTTTATCCGCTTGTAACATCAGGAAATCTGTGATGGCCTTTTGCTGTTCGTAAAGGCGGTCTAACATATGTAGGGTTGAATTCCACCTTGTTGCAACGTCACAGCATGAGGAGTCGGTATAGGGGCCCATGGCAGATTAGGGGCCTGGCCGCAGCTATGGGAGGCCCGTAATCTGCCAGCACCCTATGACAAAAAATGGAACACACCAGCAGTGTGAGGAGACCTGAAAGTGGCACATGGCAGAGTGTGGCGATGGAGACAGCAGCAATGGGAGGCCGTACAGGGACCCATGACAGACTCTGGACTTGGCAGCAGCATGAGGAGGCGGTATATAGGGGCCTATGGCAGATTAGGGGCCTGGCAGCAGCTATAGGAGGCCCGTAATCTGCCAGCACCCTATGTCAAAAAATTCAACACACCAGCAGTGTGAGGAGACCTGAAAGTGGCACATGGCAGAGTGTGTCGATGGAGACAGCAGCAATGGGAGGCTGTACAGGGACCCATGACAGACTCTGGACTTGGCAGCAGCATGAGGAGGCGGTATATAGGGGCCCATGGCAGATTAGGGGCCTGGCAGCAGCTATAGGAGGCCCGTAATCTGCCAGCACCCTATGTCAAAAAATTCAACACACCAGCAGTGTGTGAGGAGACCTGAAAGTGGCACATGGCAGAGTGTGGCGATGGAGACAGCAGCAATGGGAGGCCGTACAGGGACCCATGAGAGACTCTGGACTTGGCAGCAGCATGAGGAGGCGGTATATAAGGGCCTATGGCAGATTAGGGGCCTGGCAGCAGCTATAGGAGGCCCGTAATCTGCCAGCACCCTATGTCAAAAAATTCAACACACCAGCAGTGTGTGAGGAGACCTGAAAGTGGCACATGGCAGAGTGTGGCGATGGAGACAGCAGCAATGGGAGGCCGTACAGGGACCCATGAGAGACTCTGGACTTGGCAGCAGCATGAGGAGGCGGTATATAGGGGCCTATGGCAGATTAGGGGCCTGGCAGCAGCTATAGGAGGCCCGTAATCTGCCAGCACCCTATGTCAAAAAATTCAACACACCAGCAGTGTGAGGAGACCTGAAAGTGGCACATGGCAGAGTGTGGCGATGGAGACAGCAGCAATGGGAGGCCGTACAGGGACCCATGACAGACTCTGGACTTGGCAGCAGCATGAGGAGGCGGTATATAGGGGCCCATGGCAGATTAGGGGCCTGGCAGCAGCTATGGGAGGCCCGTAATCTGCCAGCACCCTATGTCAAAAAATTGAACACACCAGCAGTGTGAGGAGACCTGAAAGTGGCACATGGCATAAGAGACTGTGGACCTGGCAGCAGCATGAGGAGGCGGTATAGGGGCCCATGGCAGATTAGGGGCCTGGCAGCAGCTATGGGAGGCCCGTAATCTGCCAGCACCCTATGACAAAAAATGGAACACACCAGCAGTGTGTGAGGAGACCTGAAAGTGGCACATATTTGAGGCATGATTCATGGCGGATTTAGTCAGTTGTGTCAGGAACTGGTGGTTTGAAATCCAGACTAATCCACGCCTGATTCATTTTCACAAACGTGAGTCTCTCCACACTTTGGGTGGACAGTCGTGTCCTCCGCGGAGTTACAATACCTCCTGCCGCACTAAACACGCGCTCCGATGCCACGCTACTGGCTGGGCATGACAGCCTTTCAAGGGCAAATTCAGCTAGTTGGGGCCAAAGGTCAAGTTTCGTTGCCCAGTAGTCAAGGGGATTGTCTACCTCGGTTGGCAGGGTGCTGTCCAAGTAGGCCCAAGCCTGTTGTTTGAGGTCCTGCTCCAGGTCCACCTGATGCTGCTGCTGCTGCGGCTGGTTAGTAGTTTCCTCACTGCGCTGGTGAAGAAAGCTACTCATCATCGACTGCAGACTGAGGCAGCCGCTGCTGGTGGAGCTGCCACTGCTCCTACCACCCCACCCCTCCCCTGCTGCCATGGCAGCGGAACGCGAGCGCACAGGGCCCACAGTGTCTGAGGATGGACGTTGGCGCACAAAGGCAGAGACCAACTGACTACATAGGTGGTTTTTATAGTACGTTATTTTGGCCTCCCTCTCAGCAGGTGTGAAAAAGGCCACCATTTTTGAACGGTAGCGAGGGTCCAACAAGGTGGACAGCCAAAAGTCATCCCTCTGTCTGATGGTTATTATTCGGCTGTCGCTACGCAAGCAACCGAGCATGCTATGGGCCATTTGTGCCAAGGAATGCGAGGGACTCCCTGCCTCCATCTCCACAGCATACTGCCACGGTGCGTCTGGGTCCTCTGTCTCCTCCTCCTCCTCCTCTACCAGATGCTCCTGCTCCTCCACTCCTGTCCGCTGAGTGGAAAAACCACCCATTTCACTCAATAATTCCTGAGCACAAATGTCCTCCTCTACCTCCTCCTCTTCTTCCTGTCCTGCCCCCACAGGGGTCATGTGGCGTTGAGATCTGTGCGCCACGTCTACCGCACCCTGACCAGCCATTGTTAACAGCATTTGTTCCAGGACGTGCAACAGAGGAATGACGTCGTTCATCCCATAGTCCTGCCGACTCACGAATAGCGTGGCCTCCTCAAAGGGCCTGAGCAAGCGGCAGGTGTCACGCATGAGCTGCCAATGGCTGACATCGAAGTTACACAGGGGAGTACCTTTATCCGCTTGTAACATCAGGAAATCGGTGATGGCCTTTCGCTGTTCGTAAAGGCGGTCTAACATGTGTAGGGTTGAATTCCACCTTGTTGCAACGTCGCAGATCAGGCGATGCTGTGGAATTCCGTTCTGCCGCTGCAGCTCAAGGAGGGTGTGCTTTGCGGTGTAGGAATGGCTGAAATGCATGCAAAGTTTACGTGACATTTTAAGGATGTCTTGCAGTGGGATGGTGGATTTTAGGAACCGCTTGACAACCAGATTGAACACGTGAGCCATGCATGGCGCATGGCACAACCTTCCTTGACGCAGAGCAGACACCATGTTCTTTCCGTTGTCGGTCAACATGGTTCCGATTTTGAGTTTGCGCGGAGACAGCCATCTGTCGATTTCTCTGTTCATTACACTGAGAAGTTCCTCCCCTGTGTGACTACGTTTGCCAAGGCATACCAGGTGCAGCACAGCGTGACACCGTTGCGCCCTGCACATGTGATATGCCGGTCGGGTAATGGGACTTGGCACGGGGGTGGCGGCTGAGGACACGGCGGAAGAAGAGGTGGTAGAGGCGGACATCTTTGCCGGACCAAGGACGTGCAAACGTGGAGGCAAAAGCGGCGTGACCTGTCCAAGTTGCTGGTGCGGCTGTGACGGCACCACGTTCACCCAGTGGGCCGTAAATGACATGTACTGTCCCTGACCGTAGTTACAGCTCCACACATCGGCGCTGCCGTGCACTTTGGCAGAGACCGACATGCTCAAAGACTGGCCCACCATCTCTTCTACATGTGAATGCAGGGCTGGCACTGCCTTTTTGGCGAAGAAATGACGGCTTGGCACTCTCCACCGCGGCGCGGCACAAGCCATCATTTCTCGGAAAGGTGCTGAGTCCACCACTTGGAAAGGGAGGGACTGCAGCACCAGCAACTTGGACAGGAGGACGTTCAGCTTTTGCACCGTCGGGTGCGTGCTTGCAAACTGTTGTCTCTTGGAAACGGATTCCAAGAAAGACTGCTGACGGAATCCGTGAAGAGGAGTAGCAGGAGAAGGAGCATCTGAACGAGCGGAAGATGCCAACGAGCGACAACTCCCCTCAGCAGAGGTGTTGGAGCCTTGACTGGCTGATGGAGGGCGATTGACGTCGGGTGACGGAGCAAGTAACGGAGCGGGTGATGGAGCGGGGGCTGGGGCGGGCAGAACCGCCGTATCTTTATCACGGTTTTCCCAGGCCACCAAATGGCGACGCTGCATATGCTGCTGCAACGCTGTAGTCCCAACATGGGCCCCCTGGCCACGCTTGACTTTCTGGCCACATAGTTGACATACGGCTACGTTTACTTCCTCGGGCGGCTTGACAAAAAATTGCCACACCGCCGAGTAGGAAACTTTGCCCCCGATACTCCTCACTGGCTGACTTCTGCTTCCTCCGTGCACACCGGCACCACTACTGGCCGTGGTGGTAGGCTGCAGTGGAGCTGGTGCTCTACTCCGTGGCCGTTTGGCTCCACTGACACTGCTGCGACCCTGCTGCTGTCTCCTGGGCAACCCACCGACTGTTTCGCTCGCTGCCAAGCTGCCACCCTCTTCTCCTGATGATGCGGAAGAAATTGCCTGATGACGACGAGGCTGCCAAGTGCGATCAACCTCCTCATCATCAAGTAGGGTCTCCGCCTCACTACTAGCCCCCTCGGCTGCGTCTGGGTCAAGAGACAGACCTGTCTCTAGACCGGCTACCGAGCCACTCTCCTCGCCACTACTTCTTCGCCTGGCTGCTGAAAAGGCGGATGTCTCCCCCCGTTCCTGACCGCCCTCTGTTAGCTCTTCCTCACTGTACAGTGGGGCTGAGCCCACAGCATGCGATACTTCGCTTGGTGAGGGAACACCAAAGGACAGGGGCAGGTAGAGGACACGTGATTTCAATGGGCTTGGTCCCGGGCCATGCCAACTAACGGTTGTGTCTGACGTACCCACCGACCGTTGGCTGTAGGTGTCAGAGGTGACCTGGGAAGAGGAAGACGACCGAGCCAACCAATCGACGACGGCAGGGTTGTCGGTGGAGACACGACCGCTGGATGACCCCGGGAGCACTGGCCTCTGGCTGCGAATAGTGCTGCCTCGACCCCTTCCTCTGCTGCCACGTCTGCTCGCTCCTAAAACATTGCCTCCTCTGCCACTCCTCTGCATGTTGTCTGACATACTCTTTAATTCAACGATTCTGTGTCCCTGAGTAACAATTCTGTGTCCCTGAGTAACAATTCTGTGTCTGTCCCTGAGTAACAATTCTGTGGCCCTGAGTAACAATTATGTGGCCCTAAGTAACGGTTCTGTGGCCCTCAGTAACAATTCTGTGTCCCTGATTAACGTTTATGTGGCCCTAAGTAACGGTTCTGTGGCCCTCAGTAACAATTCTGTGTCCCTGAGTAACAATTCTGTGTCTGTCCGAGTAACAATTCTGTGGCCTTAAGTAACAGTTCTGTGGCCCTCAGTAACAATTCTGTGTCCCTGAGTAACCTTTCTGTGGCCCTAAGTAACAGTTCTGTGGCCCTCAGTAACAATTCTGTGTCCCCGAGTAACAATTCTGTGGCCCTAAGTAACGGTTCTGTGGCCCTCAGTAACAATTCTGTGTCCCTGAGTAACAATTCTGTGGCCCTAAGTAACGGTTCTGTGGCCCTCAGTAACAATTCTGTGTCCCTGAGTAACAATTCTGTGTCTGTCCGAGTAACAATTCTGTGGCCCTAAGTAACAGTTCTGTGGCCCTCAGTAACAATTCAGTGTCCCTGAGTAACAATTCTGTGGCCCTAAGTAACAGTTCTGTGGCCCTCAGTAACAATTCTGTGTCCCTGAGTAACAATTCTGTGGCCCTAAGTAACGGTTCTGTGGCCCTCAGTAACAATTCTGTGTCCCTAAGTAACAATTCTGTGTCTGTCCGAGTAACAATTCTGTGGCCCTAAGTAACAGTTCTGTGGCCCTCAGTAACAATTCTGTGTCCCTAAGTAACAAATCTGTGGCCCTAAGTAACGGTTCTGTGGCCCTCAGTAACAATTCTGTGTCCCTAAGTAACAATTCTGTGGCCCTAAGTAACGGTTCTGTGGCCCTCAGTAACAATTCTGTGTCCCTAAGTAACAATTCTGTGGCCCTAAGTAACGGTTCTGTGGCCCTCAGTAACAATTCTGTGTCCCTAAGTAACAATTCTGTGGCCCTAAGTAACGGTTCTGTGGCCCTCAGTAACAATTCTGTGTCCCTCAGTAACAATTCTGTGTCCCTCAGTAACAATTCTGTGTCTGTCCCTGATTAACGTTTACGTGGCCCTAAGTAACGGTTCTGTGGCCCTCAGTAACAATTCTGTGTCCCTGATTAACGTTTCTGTGGCCCTAAGTAACGGTTCTGTGGCCCTCAGTAACAATTCTGTGTCCCTCAAGAAACAATTCTGTGTCTGTCCGTGAGTAACAATTCTGTGGCCCTAAGTAACGGTTCTGTGGCCCTCAGTAACAAATCTGTGTCCCTGATTAACGTTTATGTGGCCCTAAGTAACGGTTCTGTGGCCCTCAGTAACAATTCTGTGTCCCTGATTAACGTTTCTGTGGCCCTAAGTAACGGTTCTGTGGCCCTCAGTAACAATTCTGTGTCCCTCAGTAACAATTCTGTGTCTGTCCCTGAGTAACAATTCTGTGGCCCTAAGTAACGGTTCTGTGGCCCTCAGTAACAATTCTGTGTCCCTGATTAACTTTTATGTGGCCCTAAGTAACGGTTCTGTGGCCCTCAGTAACAATTCTGTGTCCCTGATTAACGTTTCTGTGGCCCTCAGTAACAATTCTGTGTCCCTCAGTAACAATTCTGTGTCTGTCCCTGAGTAACAATTCTGTGGCCCTAAGTAACGGTTCTGTGGCCCTCAGTAACAATTCTGTGTCCCTGAGTAACGGTTCTGTGGCCCTAAGTAACGGTTCTGTGGCCCTCAGTAACAATTCTGTGTCCCTGAGTAACAATTCTGTGGCCCTAAGTAACGGTTGTGGCCCTCAGTAACAATTCTGTGTCCCTCAGTAACAATTCTGTGTCTGTCCCTGAGTAACAATTATGTGGCCCTAAGTAACGGTTATGTGGCCCTCAGTAACAATTCTGTGTCCCTGAGTAACGTTTCTGTGGCCCTAAGTAACGGTTCTGTGGCCCTCAGTAACAATTCTGTGTCCCTGAGTAACAATTCTGTGTCTGTCCCTGAGTAACAATTCTGTGGCCCTAAGTAACGGTTCTGTGGCCCTCAGTAACAATTCTGTGTCCCTGAGTAACGTTTCTGTGGCCCTAAGTAACAATTCTGTGGCCCTCAGTAACAATTCTGTGTCTGTCCCTGAGTAACAATTCTGTGGCCCTAACTAATGTTTCTGTGGCCCTAAGTAACAGTTCTGTGGCCCTCAGTAACAATTCTGTGTCTGTCCCTGAGTAACAATTCTGTGGCCCTAACTAACGTTTCTGTGGCCCTCAGTAACAGTTCTGTGGCCCTCAGTAACAATTCTGTGTCCCTGAGTAACAATTCTGTGGCCCTAAGTAACGGTTCTGTGGCCCTCAGTAACAATTCTGTGTCCCTGAGTAACAATTCTGTGGCCCTAAGTAACGGTTGTGGCCCTCAGTAACAATTCTGTGTCCCTCAGTAACAATTCTGTGTCTGTCCCTGAGTAACAATTATGTGGCCCTAAGTAACGGTTATGTGGCCCTCAGTAACAATTCTGTGTCCCTGAGTAACGTTTCTGTGGCCCTAAGTAACGGTTCTGTGGCCCTCAGTAACAATTCTGTGTCCCTGAGTAACAATTCTGTGTCTGTCCCTGAGTAACAATTCTGTGGCCCTAAGTAACGGTTCTGTGGCCCTCAGTAACAATTCTGTGTCCCTGAGTAACGTTTCTGTGGCCCTAAGTAACAATTCTGTGGCCCTCAGTAACAATTCTGTGTCTGTCCCTGAGTAACAATTCTGTGGCCCTAACTAATGTTTCTGTGGCCCTAAGTAACAGTTCTGTGGCCCTCAGTAACAATTCTGTGTCTGTCCCTGAGTAACAATTCTGTGGCCCTAACTAACGTTTCTGTGGCCCTCAGTAACAGTTCTGTGGCCCTCAGTAACAATTCTGTGTCTGTCCCTGAGTAACAATTCTGTGGCCCTAACTAACGTTTCTGTGGCCCTCAGTAACAATTCTGTGTCTGTCCCTGAGTAACAATTCTGTGGCCCTAACTAACGTTTCTGTGGCCCTCACTAACAGTTCTGTGGCCCTCAGTAACAATTCTGTGTCTGTCCCTGAGTAACAATTCTGTGGCCCTAACTAACGTTTCTGTGGCCCTAAGTAACAATTCTCTGGCACTCAGTAACAATTCTGTCTGTCCCTGAGTAACAATTCTGTGGCCCTAACTAGCGTTTCTTTGGCCCTAAGTAACAATTCTGTGTCCCTGAGTAATGCTTCTCTGTCCCCAAGTAACGTTTCTGTGGCCCTAACTCTGTCCCTAATACAGAGCGGTCTGCCTCTCTTGAATGACTGGAGGCAAATGAAGAATTCTAAAATGGCCGCTATTTATAGCTCGACCATTACACAGTGCTGGCTGCCTGGCTGCTGATTGGCTAATGCGATCACATGTCATTAAGGAATGCATTATGGGTCAGCGCGCCTTGTCTGCGCGCCTTCCCAGACATCCCGCTCCGTCGCCGCACATGTCCGCCGCCATTTTTGGAAAAATTTCGATTCGCGCGTCCGAAGTAGGCTATTTTTCGGATTCGGCGCGAATTGAAAATTTTCCAATATTCGACTCGAATTCCACTTCGCCTACTTCGATTCGCTCATCTCTAGTCATAACCCCTGTCAGATTTTTCCACCATCTGTGTCCCATCTCTCTCTCTCTCGCTCCCCTTCTCTTTCTCCCACCCCCCCTCTCTCTATTCTCTCTCTCTTCCCCTTCTCTTTCTTCTCTCTCCTTTTTTCTCTCTCCCTCTCTCTCTCCCTCTCTCCCTCTCTCTCTCCCTCTCTCCCTCTCCCTCTCTCTCTCCTCTGTCCCCACCCTCTTTTTCTCTATCCCCCCTCTCTCTTCTCTCTCTCCCTCTCTCCCTCTCTCCTCCAAAATGTGAATCCAAACAATTAGTGTAAAAGTGACCACTCCAACCTAGTGCAACAAATGAACAATTACCCTATAGAGGTAATAATCCGCTTTACAAAGTGGTGGATGGCTGCACCTCCAAATTTCTCAAACTAGCAGGGGGGGCAGTGGGTACTCCCAACCCTGGGGTATTGCAAGAGTGGCAGTGACATCAAAAACGCCGTTTCTGAGGCCAAACCAAGAAATAGAGAAGAACTGTGGAATGTGGTCCAATCATCCTGGGCTGGAATACCTGATCACAGGGGCCAGAAGTTGGGGGACTCCATGCAACACAGATGTACAGCAGTTCTCAGAAACAGTGCGACTACAACCAAATATTCATGAAGTCATTCAAAGGAAAGCAAAATCTTCAAACATTTCTCAGTTTATATAGTGAATGTTTGAGTTTGTAAAGAAGAATACAAACACTGCGATTTTTTTGAACCGTCTAATATTCACTTTTCTTCCATTTTTTTAGAGGAACAACACAAATTTGATGTATTTTTCTTCATGTTGTGATTTGGAATAGAATGTGTCGTGTTCCCAATGCATTTGTGTGGATGGAAATAAAAGCTATTAGAAAATAATAGCAGTGTGTTGAAAAAAGTGAATAAAGCTGAAAATCCAGCTTTATTCACTTTTTTCAACACACTGCTATTATTTTGAACACAACTGTATATATATGTATTTAAACAAAAACAGCTTACTTCAGCATAGAAAACAATAAACGGCTTTTTTTTCCAGAAAAAAACAAAACAGAAGCAATCACATTTCAGTATTATTATTATCTTTGTATTGTATGTCAGCAAACCTGACCGTCACCGAAGCCCCTCTCAGGCTAAGGAACGATGAAACATTTATCCCGCGCATCGAGCCTTTTTTAAAAAATCTGATCTTACAAAAATCATTGTGCGGTGTGTGGGGTCCTCTCATTGATGTGATTCGCGGTGTACATGGGGGTGTGCGCACACACCGCGGACGCATGGCTCCACGCAGAGGAGAGCTGGGAGAGGCGGACATGTTTGACAGACAAGCTATGTAATTGTAGCGGGCATATTTACAGGCTGCTGACGAGCACATGTCAGCGCGGATGAGGATGAGGGTCTGGGGGGACAGGAGACGACTCAGGAGCCGCTGAGAGGAGGAGAACCAACATCTGTCTGGGAGTGCAGGGAGGTGTGAAGGATCAGACAGCCGGGGAGATGGCAGAATTCAGGGGGCACACAGAGCAGGACGGAGGGCACCTGCCAGATGAGACCAGGGACAGAATGGAGCGAGGGGCAGAGAGAGGCATGGGGGGGAGAACAGTTGCAGCATAAAGGTGAATTATAATAGAACAGCTCTGGCAGGCTCATAGAAATATTATTTTTATTATAAAGGATTTATATAGCGACTTCCAAAACACAGGAGTGTAGGCTTACAATACAATCAATCCAAGATGGATCCGAGGGCCCTGGTCATGGGAGCTTACAATCTAAAAAATTAGACACGGCTGCAGCCTTTAACACTGAAGGATAGGGGGTACTATACACATCCGGTGTACATTAAGGGCCCATTCACACCACAAACTGCAAGTAGCTACGCATTTTTTCCTTGTTCCTATGCATGCATTTAATGTGCATTTTACATGCAGTTAACCAGGCTGGGACAGAAAATAGGCCCGGGCAATTTGGACTGAGCAGCCCCAAGCCCAAGGACCCTTTCCTTGGAGCCCGGTGGTGGAATGCCAGGGCCCAGTCACAAGAGTGACCTTTACGACCCTGGTAGTTCCGCCACTTGTGTCAGGAGATTTCTATTTTTGTTTATTTTTTTTTACAATTTTATTTTTTTATATATATCATTTTGTAGGAGAGAGAGAAGGGGGAGAGAGAGAGAAGGGGGAGAGGGGGGAGAGAGAGAGAAGGGGGAGAGAGAGTGGGGGGAGAGAAGAAGAGAGGGGGGAGGGGGAGAGGGGGGGAGAAAAAGAGGGGAGAGGGGGGTGAGAGAGAGAGAGAAGGAGAGAGGGAGAGAGAGGAGAGAGAGGGGGGATAGAGAAAAAGAGGGTGGGGAGAGAGGAGAGAGAGAGGGAGAGAGAGAGAAGGAGAGAGGGGGGGATGAGAAGGAGAAGGAGAGAGGGAGAAAGAGAGAGAGGGAGAAGGAGAGAGAGAAGGAGAGAGGGAGGGAGAGAGGGAGGGAGGGAGAGAGAGAGGGGGGAGAGAGGGAGAGAGAGAGAAGGAGAGAGGGAGAGAGAAAAAAGGAGAGAGAAGAAAGAGAAGGGGGAGAGAGAGAGAGAGAGGGGGGAGTGGGAGAAAGAGAAGGGGAGTGAGAGAGAGAGATGGGACACAGATGGTGGAAAAATCTGACAGGGGTTATGACCCTCCCTTACCCCCAGTTCCCATCTGTGCGGGTGGTGTTGCTGTGGATCCGCAAGAAAATCTGTGCAGCCGCACCACCCGCAGAAATGCGGACCCATGGGCGGGGGCCATTAGTTCGAATGGCAAGCCGCCTGTGCTGGAAGACGCAACCGTACTGGGAACCTCGGCTGCGTTTTCCAAAGTATTGCAGGGACTTCTACCCTGCGTGTCACGGGCACGGGAGTCCATTCAAATGAATGGGCTCTTGTGCCTGTGCAATTTTGGGTTATTTTGTTGGTGCACATCTAGAGTATATATATAGATAAAACAATTTTTTTTCCTCACGGTTTGAACACCTTTTATGGAGTGTGCATGACACATAGCGCACAATTATATGTAATTAAGGTAATACACTATTTGCGGTTTATATTTTTTTTGAGGTTTTCTGCATTGGATCATCGTATTTGAAATTCCATATATAATATCACAAGAAGAAGTTATGAAAGAGGAGAAAAAGTGATCTGACTTGGTTGAAAGACAATTTTTGGACACTATAGCTTTATTTATTTTATTTTTATTTTTTCATCAAATTTGAGTGTTATTACACATCTGTGTTTGTATATTTGATTTTATTTACATACATTTATTTGAGAAAGGGTATTATAGGGATAAATGAAAAGAGCAATTTGTTTGTTATATCACTTTCAAGGGTGAAAGTATTTTATCTTTTCTTTCTTTTGTTGTAGCTATTTATACTTTGGGAGTGTTCACAATATTTATAAAGTATGGTAGATATCACTCTCAATAGCACTTGCTCGCACTTTTTTTTTTGGGGGGGGGGGGGGTTTGTCTGTGATTACCTGACTACCTCTTTCTTTAACACTCAAGAAATCGGGGGAGTGGTTGTCACCAGAACAGGAAGGCACAGAAGACAGCATTGCAAATAGACTGTGACAACAAAAATGGGGCATAATTCCTGCCACTGACACCAACAATGGGGCATAATTCTTTACAAAATGAAGTTTTATCTCATTTACTAGACTCTAGAGCAGTGGCCCCCAAACTGCAGCCCTTTGTTTGCCTTTATCCGGTCCATGAGACATAATTCCTGCCACTGATGTACTGCTAGGGTGACAGTATGTTAAAAAAAAAATAATATAAAAAAAAAATAATTTTTTTTTTAAATTATAATTTTTAGTTATAAACTAATTTGGGTTATTTTTTTTTTTTTTACTAAAAAGATAACGGATAAATTTTGGCCAAGATTTGTGAAGAAAGATTATTTATTTGCAAAATGTTACAAGAAAAACACTTTTTTTCAAAATGTTTGGACATTTTCATTTACATAGCAAAAAAAATAAAAATCCCAGCGGTGAATAAATACCACCAAAATAAAGATTTATCTGTCTCAAAAAAATGCTAAAAAATTCATTTGGGTACAATGTTGCATGACCGCGCAATTGTCATTCAAAGTGTGATAGTGCTGAAAGCTGAAAATTGGCCTGGGGGCAGGAAAGGGGGTGAAAGTGTCCGGACTGGAAGGGGGTGAAAGTGTCCGGACTGGAAGGGGGTGAAAGTGTCCGGACTGGAAGGGGGTGAAAGTGTCCGGACTAGAAGGGGGGGAAAGTGTCCGGACTGGAAGGGGGTGAAAGTGTCCGGACTGGAAGGGGGGGAAAGTGTCCGGACTGGAAGGGGGGGAAAGTGTCCAGACTGGAAGGGGGTGAAAATGTCCGGACTGGAAGGGGGGGAAAGTGTCCGGACAGGAAGGGGGGGAAAGTGTCCGGACTGGAAGGGGGGGAAAGCGTCCGGACTGGAAGGGGGGGAAAGTGTCCGGACTTGAAGTGGTTAAGGGGGTAAATCCTCAGGAAAGCGAGTAATTAAGTAAATGAAAATGACAGTGAAGCCCTGCGACCTCACAGCCGGCACCCCACTGAGCATGTGCGAAGCGTGCTGCGTTTTGTGAATGGTCCTGCAGTCTTCTGGGACTTGGCGGGGAAAGGCTGGGCGGGGAACGAAGGAGGGGCTGAACTTCTGGTTATAGTTGCTTCGGCACATCTGGTTGGAAGCTCCCCTCTTCCCTCCAAAAAGTGCCAAATGTGGCAGTGGAAAGGGGGGGGGGGTGCAAACAAGCGGAACTTCCCCTTCTGCTTTGGCCACTTCCAATTCTGACATTTCCCTCATACATGTAAAAATCAGCATTTTTTTCCCCGCTATAAAATTACTTTTAGAGGCCCCAAACATATTTTTAAGCAGAGGCCCTGGAGAATAAAATGCAATTTGTTATGTCGCACGATATTTGGGCGGGTTTATCAAATGCACATTTTTGGAAAAACATACCGCTAAATGAATTTTAAAGGTAGGGTTCATCTTTTGTAACAAGTTACAATCAGACCGGCCCCCGCTCCCCGCTCCGACAGCTAGTGGAGGATCTTCTCCCCCCTCCCCCCCCTAGATGGCAAATTCTTTAAAAACGTGGTCGTGTGGGGCTCCACCCGCCCAGCCGCATCCTCTGTGAATGAGAGACTACATGTCCCAACAGCCTTGGCGGCTGTCGGCTTTTAGTTCTCAAGAAACTGCCACGGCGCTGTGGAATGTCATGATAGTTCATTCATTCTTCCTGCTGCCCATACATCCCGTAAATCCCATACACCCCGTACATCCCATACATCCCGTGCATCCTATACATCCCATAAACCTCGTACATCCCATACACCTCGTACATCCCATAAACCTCGTACATCCCATAAACCCTGTACATCCCAAACATCCCATAAACCTCTGACATCCCATACATCTCGTACACTCCATACATCCTGTACATCCCATACATCCCTGTGCATCCCATACAGCTCATAAACCTCGTACATCCCATACACTCCATAAACCTCGTACATCCCATACATCCCTACATCCCCATGCATCCCGTACATCCCATAAACCTCATAAATCCCGTGCATCCCATACATCCAATAAACCTCGTACGTCCCATACATCCCGTACATCCAGTACATCCCATAAACCTTGTACATCCCGCACATCCCATACATCCCATGAACTTCGTACATCTCCGTGCATCCCATGCATCCAGTACATCCCATAAACCTTGTACATCCTGTACATCCTGTACACCCCATAAATCCCATACATTCAGTACATCCCATAAACCTTGTACATCCTGTACATCCCATACATCCCATAAACCTTGTACATCCCATAAACCTCATTCGTTCAATACATCCCGTACATCCAGTACATCCCATAAACCTTGTACATCCTGCAC
Source organism: Staurois parvus (assembly GCF_062004578.1). Lineage (NCBI taxonomy): Eukaryota > Metazoa > Chordata > Amphibia > Anura > Ranidae > Staurois > Staurois parvus. The sequence goes on from NW_028319090.1 coordinate 176,742, forward strand.
ATCCAGCACATACCATAAACCTTGTACATCCCGTACATCCAGTACATCCCGTACACCCCGTACATCCCCTACATCTCATACATCCAGTACATCCCGTACACCCCGTACATCCCATAAACCATGTACATCCAGTACATCCCGTACACCCCGTACATCCCCTACATCTCATACATCCAGTACATTCCGTACATCCTGTATATCCCATAAACCATGTACATCCAATACATCCCGTACACCCCGTACATCCTGTATATCCCATAAACCATGTACATCCAGTACATCCCGTACACCCCGTACATCCTGTATATCCCATAAACCATGTACATCCAGTACATCCCGTACACCCCGTACATCCAGTACATCCCATAAACCATGTACATCCAGTACATTCTTTACACCCTGTACATCCTGTATTGGCAAGCAGATATACTGACAGATCTGAAGGGGACCTGCATGGCACCAGCAATCTACAGGCACCTGCAGACAAAAATAATAAATTTATTAGTTTTTACTAAAAGGTGAACTTGTAAATGTAATACCCAATTTTTTTAATTACAATATAAAAGATGATGTTATGCTGAGTAAATACAGTAGCTACCTAACACGTCGCCCATGGAACTTCGCCAAAACTACGGTACCTAAAAATCTCTATCGCAGCACTTTAGAAGCCTTTACAGACTACCACTTTAGAGTCACAAAGGAGGTCTGGGGCTTCAACTTTTGATCTCACTCTGACGTTTGTGACTATAGCTCTCATGCGTGGTGCGATCACCATTTACAAATGCCCACATTCGCATTGACATCACAATCTCCACGTCATTCAGTCACAGAGCACTTTGCATTCATCGAGAAACTAAAAAGTGTTCTCTGAATGGCACCCACACAGAGCAATCAATCCCCCGTGTCCAGTAATCAGAAGTGCAGCCACTTCCCGTGGGACATAGAAGCTAGCGGAGATCACTGTAGACCGCGGTGGTAGCAATGCTACAGAGGTTTCCAGCTTCTACAGGGATCCCACAGGTATATACATACGTACAAGCTGGACCAATGTAACTGTGTATTTGGTTTACCTGGATTTCATCTTTAAGGTTCAGTTCACACCATCCCACATGGAAAAAAAATATATATTTGAACTATATTTTAAAAATATTCTTCCCAAATATATTGACATATATTTGAAATACTACAATTCTGGCCATATTCATTATATTTCAAAATATATTTAAATAAATATATATATATATATATATATATATATATATATATATATATATATTACAAAATATATGTATATATATTTTTAAAATAAATTCTTTAGATTTTTGTAACATATAAAAAGTCATTTTAACATATATTTTTGCATATATTTGTAAATGCATTCCAAAAATGTAGATTAAATGTATTTTTAAAGATATACAGTATATCTGAAAATGTATTTTTAAAAATATTTTTTATATATTTTGTAATAAAAACGCATTTCAACATACAATATATATATATATATATACAGTGAGGAACAGAAGTATTTGAACCCCCTGCGATTTTGCAAGTTCTCCCACTTAGAAATCATGGAGGGGTCTGACATTCACATTGTAGGTGCATTCCCACTCTGAGAGACAGAATTTTTAAAACAATTCAGGATTTACATTGTATGGTTTTTAAAGAATGTATTTGTCTCGCACGGCTGAACAGAAGTATTTGAACACCTGAGAAGATCCGTGTTAATATTTGGTACAGAAGCCTTTGTCTGCAATTACAGAGGTCAGACGTTTCCTGTAGTCCTTGACCAGTTTGCACTGCAACAGGGATTTTGGCCGACTCCTCCACACAGATCTCCTCTAGATCTGTCAGGTTTTGGGGCTGTCGCTGAGCAACACGGAGTTTCAGCTCCCTCCAAAGATGTTCTATTGGATTTAGGTCTGGAGACTGGCTAGGCCACTCCAGAGCCTTGATATGCTTCTTACAGAGCCACTCCTTGGTTCTCCTGGCTGTGTGCTTCGGGTCGTTGTCATGTTGGAAGACCCAGCCACGACCCATCCTCAATGCTCTGACTGAGGGAAGGAGGTTGTTGCTCAAAATCTCACAATAAATGGCCCCATTCATCCTCTCCTTAATACAGTGCAGTCGTCCTGATTTAGAAGAGGACTAAAAATGTCCGTGCTTATCTGTTCCTGTTCTAATTTATCATTCTAGCTTTGGAATGTGCGCACACTGGAAGAGACTCACGCTGACACACAAGTTCAGTCTATGAACACTTCTAGTTTATTATAATGAGAAAGTGAGCTTATATATGCAAAATGATGCGAGAGTCATGTGAGAACAGCATAAGCATTATATTAGTCTTTGATTGGTCATTTCCACACGAAAACAATCTCCGTCATGGTATAGGTGTGATCTTCTTCCAAGTCTTATCTTATAGAGAAGAAAAACATTCCTTTGTTTCAAGTTGGCATGATGGGAGGGGAGATCGGTGCCTGTGAGCAGACATTTCTTAAACAAGAATTTCTTAAAGTACCACAAAGCCCAGCAGGCAGAAAATATTCACACAACATATATATTCATACTAAACATTTATAAATATGAAGAAAGAAATAGTATTAAAGTATAAAAATAAATATGTATAAAAATGTGTAGAAAAATGTATTTATATATATATTCAATAGGAAACCAAATAGGCATTTTACCATATCCATCACAGTCCTGTCCCCTTCGCAGAAAAGCACCCATAAAGCATGATATTACCACCCCCATGCTTCACAGTAGGGATGGTGTTCTTGGGATGCAACTCATCCTTCTTTTTCCTCCAAACACGACGAGTGAAGTTTAGACCACAAAATTCTACTTTGGTCTCATCTGACCACATGACTTTCTCCCATGCCTCCTCTGGATCATCCAGATGGTCATTGGCAAACTTCAGACGGGCCTGGACATGTGTTGACTTGAGCAGGGGAACCTTCCGTGCAATGCATGATTGGAAACCATGACGGCGTAGTGTTCTACCAACAGTGACCTTTGAAACTGTGGTCCCAGCTCTCTTCATGTCATTGACCAGCTCCTCCCTTGTAGTTCTGGGCTGATTCCTCACCTTTCTTATCATCAGTGATACCCCACGAGGTGACATCTTGCATGGAGCCCCAGTCCGAGGGAGACTGACAGTCGTCTTTAGCCTCTTCCATATTCTAACAATTGCTCCAACCGTTGATCTATTTTCACCAAGCTGCTTGGCAATTGCCCCGTAGCCCTTTCCAGCCTTGTGGAGGTCCACAATTTTGTCTCTGGTGTCTTTTGACAGCTCTTTGATCTTGCCCATGGTAGTAGTTGGCATCTGACTGACTGTGGGGTGGACAGGTGTCTTTAAAGAGCTCAGACAGGTGCTACTAAGTTAGATTAATGAGTGGAGTAGAGGTGGACTTTATAAAGGCGCAGTAACAGGTCTTTGAGAGCCAGAATTCTTGCTGTTTCTTAGGTGTTCAAATACTTCTGTTCAGCCGTGCGAGACAAATACATTCTTTAAAAATCATACAATGTGATTTCCTGAATTTTGTTTTTAATTCTGTCTCTCAGAGTGAGAATGCACCTACAATGTGAATGTCAGACCCCTCCATGATTTCTAAGTGGGAGAACTTGCAAAATCACAGGGGGTTCAAATACTTCTGCTCCTCACTGTATAAATATATATATATATACACACTGATACAGGTGAAACTCAAAAAATGAGAATATGGTGCAAAAGTTCATTTATTTCAGTGCAGCGACTTAAAAGGTGAAACTAACATATGAGACTCATTACATGCAAAGCAAGATAGTTCAAGCCGTGATTTGTCATCATTGTGATGATTATGGCTTACAGCTCATGAAAACCCCAAATCCACAATCTCAGAAAATGAGAATATTCCATGCAATCAACAAAACACGGATTGTACATAGAACAATATCGCACCTCTGAAAAGTAGAAGCTGCATATGTACTCAGGACTTGGTTTGGGCCCCTTTTGCAGCAATTACTGCCTCAATGCGGCGTGGCATGGAAGCTATCAGCCTGTGGCACTGCTGAGGTGTTATGGAAGACCACGATGCTTCAATAGCGGCCTTCAGCTCTTCTGCATTGTTTGGTCTCATGTCTCTCATCTTTCTCTTGGCAATGCCCCATAGATTCTCTATGGGGTTCAGGTCAGGCGAGTTTGCTGGCCAATCAAGCACAGTAATCCCACGGTCATTGAACCAGGTTTTGGTGCTTTTGGCAGTGTGGGCGGTGCCAAGTCCTGCTGGAAAATGAAGTCAGCGTCCCCATAAAGCTCGTCTGCGGAAGGAAGCATGAAGTGCTCCAAAATCTCCTGGTAGGCGGCTGCGTTGACCCTGGACTTAATGAAGCACAGTGGACCAACACCAGCAGATGACATGGCTCCCCAAATCAACACAGACTGTGGAAACTTCACACTGGACTTCAAGCATCTTGCAGTGTGTGCCTCTCCATTCTTCCTCCATACTCGGGGTCCTTGTGCCTCTCCATTCTTCCTCCATACTCGGGGTCCTTGGGCCTCTCCATTCTTCCTCCATACTCGGGGTCCTTGGGCCTCTCCATTCTTCCTCCATACTCGGGGTCCTTGTGCCTCTCCATTCTTCCTCCATATTCGGGGTCATTGGGCCTCTCCATTCTTCCTCCATACTCGGGGTCCTTGTGCCTCTCCATTCTTCCTCCATACTCGGGGTCCTTGGGCATCTCCATTCTTCCTCCATACTCGGGGTCCTTGTGCCTCTCCATTCTTCCTCCATACTCGGGGTCCTTGTGCCTCTCCATTCTTCCTCCATACTCGGGGTCCTTGGGCCTCTCCATTCCTCCTCCATACTTGGGGTCCTTGGGCCTCTCCATTCTTCCTCCATACTCGGGGTCCTTGGGCCTCTCCATTCTTACTCCATACTCGGGGTCCTTGTGCCTCTCCATTCTTCATACTCGGGGTCCTTGGGCCTCTCCATTCTTCCTCTATACTCGGGGTCCTTGTGCCTCTCCATTCTTCCTCCATACTCGGGGTCCTTGGGCCTCTCCATTCTTCCTCCATACTCGGGGTCCTTGGGCCTCTCTATTCTTCCTCCATACTCGGGGTCCTTGGGCCTCTCCATTCTTCCTCCATACTCTGGGTCCCTGGTTTCCAAATGAGATGCAAAAGTTGCTCTCATCAGAAAAGAGGACTTTGGAACACTGAGCAACAGACCAGGTCTGTTTTCCTTTAGCCCAGGTAAGACGCTTCTGACATTGTTTGTTGTTCAGGAGCGGCTTGACAAGAGGAATACAACATTTGAAGCCCATGTCCTGGATCCGTCTGTGTGTGGTGGCTCTTGATGCGCTGACTCCAGCCTCAGTCCACTCCTTGTGAAAGTCCCCAACACTTTTGAATGGCCTTTTCCTGACAATCCTCTCCAGGCTGCGGTCATCCCTGCTGCTTGTGCACCTTTTTCTTCCACACTTTTCCCTTCCACATAACTTTCTATTAATGTGCTTTGATAGAGCACTTTGGGAACATCCAACTTCTTTTGCAATTCCCTTTTGAGGCTTTCCCTCCTTATGGAGGGTGTCAGTGATGGTGTCAGGTCAGCAGTCTTTCCCATGATTGTGATTCCTACTGAACCAGACTGAGAGACCATTTAAAGGCTCAGGAACCCTTTTCAGGTGTTATGGCTGAATGAGCTGATTAGAGTGGGACACTTTGAGCCGAGATTATTCCACCTTTTCACAATATTCTCATTTTCTGAGATTGTGGATTTGGGGTTTTCATGAGCTGTAAGCCATAATCATCACAATGATGACAAATCACGGCTTGAACTATCTTGCTTTGCATGTAATGAGTCTCATATATTAGTTTCACCTTTTAAGTTGCTGCACTGAAATAAATGAACTTTTGCAGGATATTCTAATTTTTTTAGTTTCACCTGTATTGACAGCCAGCGCAGATCACAAAGGGAGTGCGTTTTGCATGCGGCGTGACTCACGCAGGAACACGCAGTGCATTCCTGTGCGATTCATGTGCGGCCCTAAGCATTGCTCGTACGCCAAACCAGGCAATGATTTGGAATTTGAAGCTGCGCCAATCAGGAAAGCTGTCTTCTAGTTGGCATCAACCAGGAGAGCGCAAGGGCTCCAGGTGAAAGCTGGAAGTGCCGGAGGTTGGATTTTCGCTAGTGGATAGGGGAGGATGTGACAACTCGTTCCTGGGGTCAGTAGGGGGCCCCATGAGATGCCCCTGGTACCTTTCATAGGCTTTTTTGGGTGTGGTTTGAGTGTGGGCAGGGACACAGGGAACCCATGATTTCCTATTGCCTGGGAGCCCCATGAGTTGTCAGTCCACCCCTGGTGGGGATGTAAGACCTTGTCCTGGAATCTATGGTGGTCAGCAGCCATGCCTTTGTTGCCTTTCCACCGGTCCGGGCTCGTACTTGGTAGCTGATTGTCACATTACATGGGGGCCCCATGAGTTGTCAGTCCGCCCCTGGTGGGGATGTAAGACCTTGTCCTAGAATCTATGGTGGTCGGTAGCCATGCCTTTGTTGCCTTTCCACCGGTCCGGGCTCGTACTTGGTAGCTGATTGTCACAATACATGGGGGCCCCATGAGTTGTCAGTCCACCCCTGGTGGGGATATAAGACCTTGTCCTAGAATCTATGGTGGTTGGCAGCCATGCCTTTGTTGCCTTTCCACCGGTCCGGGCTCGTACTTGGTAGCTGATTGTCACAATACATGGGGGCCCCATGAGTTGTCAGTCCACCCCTGGTGGGGATATAAGACCTTGTCCTAGAATCTATGGTGGTCGGTAGCCATGCCTTTGTTGCCTTTCCACCGGTCCAAGCTCGTACTTGGTAGCTGATTGTCACATTACATGGGGGCCCCATGAGTTGTCAGTCTGTCCCTGGTTGGGATGTAAGACCTTGTCCTGGAATCTATGGTGGTCGGTAGTCATGCCTTTGTTGCCTTTCCACCGGTCCGGGCTCGTATTTGGTAGCTGATTGTCACATTACATGGGGGCCCCATGAGTTGTCAGTCCGCCCCTGGTGGGGATGTAAGACCTTGTCCTAGAATCTATGGTGGTCGGTAGCCATGCCTTTGTTGCCTTTCCACCGGTCCAGGCTCGTACTCGGTAGCTGATTGTCACATTACACAGCCATCTCTTCTTTGTACATAACCCCGCGCTGAGAGCGAGCGACACCGCCGACCTCTTGCCAATGACGCCTTCATCAGCCGGAGATTAATCTGCGCTGACAGACCCCACAGGGTGCGTGCCGGATGATTCTATTAGTCGTGGCTCCGGGCTGAACTATCTTGCTGGTATAATGAGGGAGCGGGAGCCACGCCGAGATCTGCGCTGGGTTTAATAGGGAGCGACAATAATATCTCTGAACCATTACAGACAATGATGGAAATTCTCGATTTTGGCCATCGGGGTATTTCCAGAAAATTGTGTCAGCTGAAAAAAAATGAAAGGGTTCTTCTTCATAGTAGAGTTTAAAGGGCCACTCCACCCACAACTGTTATTTCTGTGTTTAGTGAATGCAGGAGAATTAAATCCCTTGACAGTCTTATCTCTCTCGGGGGCTCTATTGGTGAGATCTCTGCGCTGAGTTTCCAGGTCCTTACACCCATTATGAGGGGTTCCCACCATCCCTGTGCTGAGTTCCCGGGTCTGTACATCTGCTGTGCCCATTATGAGAGGTTCCCACCATCCCTGTGCTGAGTTCCTGGGTCTGTACACCCGCTGTGCCCATTATGCGATGTTCCCACCATCCCTGTGCTGAGTTCCCGGTTCTATACACCCGCTGTGCCCATTATGATGGGTTCCCACCATCCCTGTGCTGAGTTACTGGGTCTGTACACCCGCTGTGCCCATTATGAACAGTTCCCACCATCCCTGTGCTGAGTTCCCGGGTCTGTACACCCTCTGTGCCCATTATGAGAGGTTCCCACCATCCCTGTGCTGAGTTCCAGGGTCTGTACACCCACTGTTCCCATTATGAGGGGTTCCCACCATCCCTGTGCTGAGTTCCAGGGCCTGTACACCCGCTGTGTCCATTTTGAGGGATTCCCACCATCCCTGTGCTGAGTTCCCAGGTCTGTACACCCGCTGTGCCCATTATGAGGGGTTCCCACCATCTCTGTGCTGAGTTCCCGGGTCTGTACACCCGCTGTGCCTATTATGAGGGGTCCCCACCATCCCTGTGCTGAGTTCCCGGGTCTGTACACCCGCTGTGCCCATTATGAGGGGTTCCCACCATCTCTGTGCTGAGTTCCCGGGTCTGTACACCCCGCTGCGCCCATTATAAGGTGTTGCCACCATCCTTGAAAATCAGATGAATGCATTGTCAGGGGCAGTCCTCTGATCTCTGTGAGAGGTAATAAATACTGGGAGTGTTACACGGACACATTAATTAGCACTGAACATGAAAAAGTTATTTAAAAAGATGACTGGTTCTCTTTACATTTGACCCCCGGCGGACACACACTGGGAGAAAACAATCCGGAATACAGAATGTAATCTTCTCTATGAACCCGGAGAATGCCACAAAGCCAACATTCCGCTTCCACCAAACATCCTCATTCTAGATAATTCCCTGAGAGCAGAGCGGAGGAGGGTCGTCACATGTAATACTCTGTACATATGGGGGGGGGGGGCAGCTCCCACCTGAGACCCCCGTGACTTCAGCCGCTCATTTACATGACCAGTTCAATAATGTTCTGTACGGGGGGGAGGGGGAGCGGAAGAGTCTGCAGAGATACATCACTCACCCCATTTATGTACTGAGAATAAACCTCATAATGAAACATTGTGTTCACCCAGGCAACACGTCTCACCATAACCCCATATCTGCACAGAGGACCCTGCAGGATGAAGGAGAGAGAGATGGATGGATGGATGGATGGAGAGATAGATAGATAGAGAGAGAGAGGGGGGGGGTGGAGAGAGAGGGGGGAGGGGAGAGAGAGGGGGGAGAGGGGGAGAGAGGGGGGGGAGAGATGGGGAAAGAGAGAGGGAGAGGTAGAGAGAGAGAGAGAGGGGGGGGGAGAGATGGGGAAAGAGAGAGAGAGAGAGATGGGGAGAGAGAGATGGGGAGAGAGAGATGGGGGGAGAGAGAGATATGGGGAGAGAGAGAGAGAGAGGGGGGGAGAGAGAGAGAGAGAGAGGTATGGGGAGAGAGGTGGGGAGAGAGAGAGAGAGAGATGGGGAGAGAGATGGGGGGAGAGATGGGGGGGAGAGAGGTGGGGGGGGAGAGGTGGAGAGAGGTGGAGAGAGAGAGAGGTGGAGAGAGTGAGGGGGGGGGGGTGGGGGGTGAGAGAGAGAGAGAGGAGAGAGGGAGAGGGGGAGGAGAGAGAGAGAGATGGGTATTAGATAGATAGATAGATAGATAGATAGATAGATAGATAGATAGATAGATAGATAGATAGTGTAGGAAATGCATATTTGCTCCCCGGCTGATGCTGAATGTTCGCCCCTCACACAGAAATGATCGGTCTAACAATGGAATGTTCGCCCCTCACACAGAAATGATCGGTCTAACAATGGAATGTTCGGTGTAACACTGAGAGACAGAATACAACAACAAATTCAGCAGAAATGCGTCTAACAAATGATGACTGATCTGCATGTTCATGAGGGAAAGAAGGATTTGATCCCCTATCATTCAGCAGGATTTCTGGCTCCCAGGTGTCTCTCATACAGGTAACAAGCTGAGATTAGAAGCAGTCTCTTAAAGGTAGTGCTGCTAATCTCATTTTGTTACCTGTATAAAAGACACCTGTCCACAGGAGCAATCAAACCATCAGATTCCAAACTCTCCACCATGGCAAAGACCAAAGAGCTGTCCAAGGATGTCAGGGACAAGATTGTAGACCTACACAAGGCTGGACTGGGCTACCAAACTATGGCCAAGCAGCTTGGTGAGAAGGTGACAACAGTTGGTGCAATCATTCACAAATGGAAGAAACACAAAACAAGTGTCAGTCTCCCTAGGTCTGGTGCACCATGCAAGATCTCACCTCGTGGAGTGTCAATGATCATGAGAACAGTGAGGAATCATCCCAGAACTACACGTGAGGATCTTGTCAATGATCTCCAGGCAGCTGGGACCACAGTCACCAAGAAAACAATTGGTAACACACTACGCCGACAAGGACTGAAATCCTGCAGTGCCCGCAAGGTCCCTCTGCTCAAGAAAGCCCATGTCCAGGCCCGTCTGAAGTCTGCCACTGAACATCTGAATGATGAGACCAAAATCGAGCTCTTTGGCATCAACTCAACTCGCCGTGTTTGGAGGAGGAGGAATGCTGCCTATGACCCCAAGAACACCATCCCAACTGTGAAACATGGTGGTGGAAACATTCTGCTTTGGGGGTGTTTTTCAGCTAAGGGGACAGGACAACTGCACTGCATCAAAGGGACAATGGACGGGGCAATGTACCCTCAAATCTTGGGTGAGAACCTTCTTCCCTCAGCCAGAGCATTGAAAATGGGTCGTGGATGGCTGTTCCAGCATGACAATGACCCAAAACACACGGCCAAGTTTGCTCCCCCCAGCAGAAATGGTGACATTTTGGCATTGATATTGAAAATATGACTGATCATGCCAAAAAAGGTCTTTTATTTAAGGATAGTGATGATATGAAGCCATTTATTATCACATAGTTGTTTGGCTCCTTTTTAAATCATAATAACAGAAATCCCCTGGCTGGGCCGGATCAGAAGTCTCCACCCCCTGGATCAGAAGTCTCCGCCCCCTGGAATGTTTGGCCTTGGTACAGAAACACACAGATTACAATGGCAATTAAAGGTTCATTCCCCACATCTGTGACTTTTTGATTTGTAATTAGAGATAGTGTATAAATAGTCAATGAGTTTGTTAGCTCTTACATGGAAGCACTGACTAGGCTAGATACTGAGTCATGGGGAGCAGAAAAGAACTGTCAAAAGACCTGCGAAACAAGGTAATGGAACTTTATAAAGATGGAAAAGAATATCAAAAGGTATCAAAAGCCTTGAGTGTGCCAATCAGTACTGTTAAACCACTTATTAGGAAGTGGAAAACCCAGGGATCTCTTGATACCAAGCCAAGGTCAGGTAGACCAAGAAAGATCGTAGCCACAACTGCCAGAGCAATTGTTCAGGATACAAAGAAGAACCCACGGGTAACCTCAGGAGAAATGCAGGCAGCTCTGGAAAAAAATGGCGGGGTTGTTTCAGGGAGCACAATCTGACAATGCTTAAACAAAAATGAGCTGCTTGGTCGAGTTGCCAGAAAGAAGCTTTTATCTGCTCTAATGCCACAAGAAAGCCCGGTTACAATTTGTTCAACAACACCTTAACAAGCCTCACCGCTTTTGGCACACTAAAATCTGGTGTGACGAGACCAAAATGGAGCTTGATGTTCACAACCATAAGCGCTATGTTTGGAGAGGGGTCCACACGGCCTATAGCGACAAGAATACTATCCCCACTGTGAAGCATGGTGGTGGCTCATTGATATTTTAGAGGTGTGGGAGCTCTAAAGGCGCGGGGAATTTTGTGAAAATTGATAGCTAGATAAATGCAGCATGTTAGCAGAAAATACTGGCAGACAATTTGCATTCTTCTGCATGAAAGCTGCTCATGGGACGCCCGCTTGACAATGACCCTAAGGCCAAGTTGACCCTTCAGTGGTTACAGCAGAAGAAGGTGAAGGTTCTGGAGTGGCCATCACAGTCTCCCTAATATCATCGAGCCACTCTGGGGAGATCTCAAAGGTGCTGTTTGTTCAAGATGAACAAAGACTGACCTGGAGGCATTGTGCCAAGACGAATGGGCAGCTATACAACCTGCAAGAATTCGGGGACCTCAGACATCTACTACTAGGGGCGGAATGACCATTTGGAAACTCGGGCACTGCCCGAGGGCCCAGGGTCAGTAGGGGGCCCCATGAGATGCCCCTGGTACCTTTTTCATAGACTTTTTTGAGTTTGGGCAAGGACACTGGGGCCCCATGATCAATCAGTGATCACATGAAGAGCAGTAAGCAAGATGTCACTTCTGACATCATTGCTTACTACGTGTGAAATCTGTGAATGATCACAGAGGTCACATGGTACAGGGCTATTCACAACAGTCTTGTAACATGTGACAAGCTGTGACCAATCACAGCTCACACAGTATTTCTCAATGGCTGCAGGAATGCAGCCAGAGAGAAGGAGAAATTATTGCTTTTCAGCCTTTATGGGTGTAATAGCAATCAGTGTAAAAAAAAATAGAAAAAATCTTCATCACCCCCCACAAGTAGTACAGTGTCACTATGGTGACACTGTACTACTAGGGTAACAGTATGTAAAAAAAATAAAAAAAACCCCCATAAATAATAATATAAAAAAATTTGAAAAATTATAATTTTTGGTTCTAAACTCATTTGGATTATTTTTTTTTTACTAAAAAGATAATTGAATAAATTTGACAAGATTTTTGAAGAAATATTATTTATTTGCAATATTTTATAAGAAAAACACTTTTTTTTCAAAATTGTTGGAGTTTTTCATTTGTATAGCAAAAAAAAAATCCCAGTGGTGAATAAATACCACCAAAATAAAGTTTTATCTGTCTGAAAAAAATGCTAAAAAATTCATATGGATACAGTGTTGCATGACCGTGCAATTGTCATTCAAAGTGTGATAGCACTGAAAGCTGAAAATTGGCCTGGGAGGGAAGGGGGGGAAAGTGTCCGGACTGGAAGGGGGGGAAAGTGTCCGGACTGGAAGGGGGTGAAAGTGTCCGGACTGGAAGGGGGGGAAAGTGTCCGGACCGGAAGGGGGGGAAAGTGTCCGGACTGGAAGGGGGGGAAGGGGGGTAAAGTGTCCGGACTGGAAGGGGGGGAAAGTGTCCGGACTGGAAGGGGGTGAAAGTGTCCGGACTGGAAGGGGGGGAAAGTGTCCGGACTGGAAGGGGGGGAAAGTGTCCGGACTGGAAGGGGGGAAAGGGGGGGAAAGTGTCCGGACTGGAAGGGGGTGAAAGTGTCCGGACTGGAAGGGGGGGAAAGTGTCCGGACTGGAAGGGGGGGAAAGTGTCCGGACTGGAAGGGGGGGAAGGGGGGTAAAGTGTCCGGACTGGAAGGGGGGGAAAGTGTCCGGACTGGAAGGGGGTGAAAGTGTCCGGACTGGAAGTGGTTAAAAATGGTGCATACTGTATATTACCCAGACGGGTGTGGGGGATGCACGCTGCACCGGATGACACCTATCGCACCGGACACCCTCCACGAGCTCCAGGAAAAGGAAACTTTTAAAGCAAGCCGACGATCCCCGCAAAATGGATCGGATCTGCAGATTCTTTTCAGCACAGCCTGTCATGCCCACTGTACAAATCAAAGCCTCTACTCCTATTCCCTTCGTTAAAAGCCTTCACTCCTACTCCTGTGTCCTCTCTGGCAGCCTCTTCACCTGACATTTCATCTTGGTTACTGGTATCTGTTCCAGCCCAAGTGCCTGACTTATCTTCTCCCATTCTTGCAAGCCGATGATCCCCACAAGATGGATCGAATCTGTGGATTGGGGAGCATATTGGATTGGACTCCGATCCATTATGCTCAATCTGCAGATCCGATCCATCCTGCGGGGATCATCGGAGGGGAGAAACCAAGTGTTACCGCACCGGGTGACACCAACCCTAGGGACGCCCCTGATATTACCAATTCTCCAAAGGGAGGCAGACTTTTGAGCACGACTGTAGATAGATAAAGAGATAGAAAGATGGTAGATGGATAAAACGATAGATAAAAAGATAGATATTGTGGGTTTGATTGTTAAATAGATAGAAAGATGAAAAGATGGATAAATATTGGCGGATAGATAGATAGATAGATAGATAAAAAGATAGATAGATAAAAAGATAGATATTGTGGGTTCGATTGTTAAATAGATAGAAAGATGAAAAGATGGAGATAGATAGATAGATAGATAGATAGATAGATAGATAGATAGATAATAGATAGATAGATAATAGATAGATAGATAATAGATAGATAGATAGATAGATAGATAGATAATAGATAATAGATAGATAGATAGATAGATAGATAGATAGATAGATAGATAGATAATAGACAGATATGTAGATAATAGATAGATAGATAGATAGATAGATAGATAGATAGATAGATAGATAGACAGATATGTAGATAATAGATAGATAGATAGATAGATAGATAGATAATAGATAGATGGATAGATAGATAGATAGATAGATAGATAGATAGATAGATAGATAGAAAGATAGATAGATAGATAGATAATAGATAGATAGATAGATAGATAGATAGATAGACAGATAGATAGATAATAGATAGATAGATAGATAGATAGATAGATAGATAATAGATAGATAGATAGATAGATAGATAGATAGATAGATAGATAATAGATAGATAGATAGACAGATAGATAGATAGATAGATAGATAGATAGATAGATAGATAGATAATAGATAGATAGATAATAGATAGATAGATAGATAGATAGATAGATAGATAGATAGATAGATAGACAGATAGATAGATAGATAGATAGATAGATAGATAGATAATAGATAGATAGATAGATAGATAGATAATAGATAGATAGATAGATAGATAGATAGATAGATAGATAGATAGATAGATATTGGTAAAAGACATATTTCTGCTGCCGTCTCTCTATCGATCTTTGGTTTTGCTGTAATTCCATGTTTCTCTTCTCATTTTGATCGCACACAGCGGGTGGAGGGACGTGGAGATGATCACAGGCTGAGTGTGAGAAGTGTGTCCTGAGATAAACTCCATCCCCTGCAGCACCTCCTGTAATCCTGGACTGCCAGCTACATTGACATTTAGATTTTCTGTCATTATGGAACATCTTGGAATGATGGAAATCCATTCTCCACAAACACTATTTAAGTATCAAGTGGAAATATTTGTGATTGTAAAAACTCTGATATTTGTGGAATTCACCTGCTGATGGCGCTGTGCAACACTTTGTAGTTCCAGCAAGTACCAGCAGGTTTTCCTCTGCAACCCCTGCATCTCCATCATTGAAGCACACGTGTTGGTGGAGTTGGACTCCTACTGCCCCTGTATCTTACCTTTCTTTGTACTCCTCATGTCAGCCTGCCATGGTTTGGCTTTGCCCCCATAACACCCTAGGATAACCTCCTGAATAGCAAGAAAATAAGAGGTGTCCTACACCACAGCCTTCCCTCTTGTCTTTGTTTTGGGACATCCTTGAGGTTGTAAGGATGAAATCAAGTGATTGAAGATTCCTTACCTTTCCATCCATCCTGGTTAAGCCTCTCCATGGTGGAAGAGTCTCTTGGTGCCGGGGATATCATATGAATCTTAAACAGTCAATGTTTGGGTGTGATCCAGTCCTGTGCCTCTATGCTCTGTCCTCCCAGGGGTTAGTCACCTTGGCGTCCCCTGTTACCTTCCTCTTTCATGTTGCTATGGCATCTGATTGGTCACAGGTTCTGACTTTGATTTTACCAAAAACCAGATGTTCAAGGTTCCACGGTGATGCAAAGCTGGATGGCAGCATGCAGGTTGGTTGGCATAGTGCCCGCCTTGTTGAGGAGTCATCCCATTCCATGGCTTCAGAGGGGCAGAGGATGGAGGTTTGGTCTCTGAAGGGACTATTGCTGTGGCAGCTGACCACAGAGTTAGGTGGAATTGTGTGGCAAGGGGCATTATACTGGACTTGCCTTTTTGCTAGCGGTAAAGTCATTCTTCTCTGCTTTTTCTTGGCATGTTTGAATTGAATGGACCTACTCAAGAGATTAAAGCTCATGTCATGGTCAGGGGTCAGGTTTAGAGACCAGAAGCTATAGCAGTAAAGAGGCTCCCATCGACCAGCTGGATAAGTGCAGCAGCAGGTCACCCTGCGGACTCTAAGTACTAACCGGTATTCACTAGAACTCCTGATGGTAGATATGGGTTTTGTTGCATTTTAGTGACAAGTTGCGGTCCTCGGAATTGCTCCACCAAGAGGTGAGTAAGCAGGGGTCCAATAGCTGATATATCAGGTTGGGATCAAGCAGAAATGTAGTCAGGGAACTAGCCAAAGGTCAATAATGAGTGGTAGCTGTCAAGTGTCTGTGGTGGTGAGCCCTTGAAGCCCCAGCCTGCTTCTTGACCAGGGCCCCTGATGGTGGGGATGAACTTACAGCAAGCTGGAACCAGATTGCGGCCCCCAGGTACGCCCAGCTGAGGATGTGGAGACCGCTCATGGAGTACTATAGCAGGAGACAGCAGGAAATCCGGTAGACAAGTCAAGGTCAGGATGGGTGGAAAACAAGCAGAGTCGGTGGACAAAGCCGGGACTGGTACACGGGTAGTCAGACACAGGATTCAGGATACAGGAGTAGCAACAAGAGGTAAGAATACACAAACAAGAACTTCAGGCTAACTTGTGACAGTACCCCCCAACCCCCTTATGTGGTCTCCCCACTTGTTTAGGGCCAGGCTTCAGAAAAGACTTCTGATGAAAAAGTTCCACCAAACGGGGTGCAGAAACATCAGTGGAAGGAATTCAACACCTCTCCTCAAGACCATATCCCTTCCAGTCAATTAGATACAAAAGCTTCCCTTAATGAATTTGAAATGCAAGATTTGCTTGACTTCATACTGATCCGTGGAACTCACTGTTGGGGAAGGATAACAATGAGGACGGGAAAAACCGGTTGATGATGTACGGTCTCAGAAGAGAAACATGGAAAACATTAGGGATCCTTAGATGTGAAGGGAGACAAAGTTTGAAAGCCACAGGATTAACCTGGAGGAGAATTATAAAGGGACGAGTGAAACGAGGAGCAAATTTCATAGAGGATACTTGGAGACGGATATTCTTGGTATAGAGTCAAACCTTGTCACCAGGGAGGAACTTGGGACTCACAAGGCAAAGATGGTCTGCAGCTGATTGGTACTTGGAAGCTGTCAGATGTAAGTTCTTAGAAACATTTGCCACCGAAGGAGCAAGAATGGGAGAAGATAAGTCAGGCACTTGGGCAGTCACCAGTAACCAAGATGAAGGGGCCGGTGAGAAGGCTGCCAGAGAGGATACAGGAGTAGGATTGAAGGCTTTTAGCAAAGGTAAGGGAATAGGAGTAGAGGCTTTGATTTGTACTGTGGGCATGACAGGCTGTGCTGAACAGAAACCTGGGGTAGACACTGAAGCTATTAATGTGGAAACCACGGCTGAGTCCAAAGTGGCTGAAGGGAGTAAGGGCACTAAGGTCTCAGCAGACAGGGTACAGGAAGCTGGGAACTCAGATGGTACAGAGGTCACGAGAGTTGGGACCTTCACCCATCCAGATGGTAGCAGGGTTGGAGCTTTGAGCTGCACAGTATGTAAAGTGACTGATGGTTTAGACAGCAAAGAGGGTAAGGT
This sequence comes from Staurois parvus, assembly GCF_062004578.1. Lineage (NCBI taxonomy): Eukaryota > Metazoa > Chordata > Amphibia > Anura > Ranidae > Staurois > Staurois parvus. The sequence continues at coordinate 194,148 of NW_028319090.1, forward strand.
ACTAGAGGTGACCAGCACCGGAAGGGGGCCTGCATTATGAGTATGCAGGGGAGCAGCTTTATTACAAAAAACACCTTGGAAGGTCTGATATTGTCAAGAAAGCACCGGAGAGGTGGTGACCTCAGCCATGGTTACAGAGTGAGGTGAAAGCACCTTAGGGAGAAAAGTCAGATGGCATTGTGACCCCCATGACAATACTTGGTCAGAGTTCCAGTCTAGAGTGTTTTTGCAACCATGGCACCCATGAAGAACTGTAGGGGTCCTAAGGCTAATTTGGAGCCATCGCCTGCAGATACCGAGACAAGCATCGTCAAGGGAATAAGACGAATGCCCAATTCAGCAGCCAAGGACTGCTCAATGAAGTCTCTGGCTGCCCCAGAGTCCTCCTCCAGACCCTGCACTTTCTGCTTTCCAGCTGTGCCCCCAAAGGGGGTGCACGGTGCTGTTAGGGAGAGTGTGGGATTCTTGACATCTGATGTAATGGGGGGTGGGGTGCTCTTGACATCTGGTCTTACAGATACAACCGGCCCTTTCAGGGCAATCATAATGCTGATACGGCCCGTGATAAAATGGAGTTTGACACCCCTGATCTAGAGCTTTAAGCAGCAGTGGAGGCACTGAAAGCATTTGCACCAATGCTATGGGGGACACCATATGAAGCTACAGATGAACAACAGGATAGCAGTTGCCTATACCTCCAATTAGAGGGTAACTATGAGCTTACCTTTGCTTCAAATCTCAGCGAAGATATTTTTCTGGACGGGGTGGAATGTCCTTTCATTAACAGCCTTTTACCTTTCAGGACTCCAGACCTGTTGTGGATGGTCTCAGTCAACATTTTCAAAACCGTGAGTGGATGCTGAGCAAACACCTCCTAGAGACTTTCAGTAAATGAGGTATGGCCAATGAGGACCTTATGGTGATGCTGTCCAATGCTCATGTGCCACAAATAGAACTTTCACCTTGTGTACGTTTTTCTTAAAACATTGCTCATTCTAAAGACACTGTTGAAGATTCTGCATGAGTGGTAGCCATTTTGACCCTACCCTTTTGACCAAATTGCCCATGGTTCCCATTTCTGAAGCTGATGGCAACAGTTCTTCCAACTGCGATTCCATTATTCAGTGGCCTTCTTCTGCAAGAAGGTGGCTTTCATCCCAACACCAAATATTTCTGTTTACTGGTTTGGCAATTGAATGGCACAGGTTAAGCTAGATGAATATCAAAGAGTCAGTCCAGGAAACTCTTCTCAAGTCAAGGAAAGTTTCAATTAATTCTACATACCATTGAAGGTGGGAGAAGTTCTATGAGATTGCAGTGGAGAAAGATTTGATCTCTTATCATCTTCCCTAAGCAATGTGCTGGGGTTCCTGCAGATAGCCCTGGAAAAAGGACACAGCTTTATTACTGAGTACAGGTTTCTGCCTTATTCACATACACTGTTGGGTGGAAAAACCTTTGGTATCACGATTCCTTGAGGCAGTGATCAAGCTTCAACCCCTTTCGAGACACCAAGAACCGTCTTTGCAAAGTGGGACCCGCCTTTGGTTCCCAGAGCTTTAATGCAACAGCCTCTCTGTCCAGATGACACTATCTAGCTAAGATTCCGTATCTTGAAGGCATTTTTTTTATGGAAAGGTTATTTAGATGTGTCAAAGTTACTGGCTTTTTCTTGCAGATCTCCAAATTATCAACTATCTCAGATTACATTACGTCCGTCTTCAGCTTTTATCCCAAAGGTGGCAACAACTTTCCACCTTTAATTGGGAAACTGGCCATCCCTGCTTATGTTCTGGTGCCCAATTCTCCAGAGTACAGGAATGGACAACATTGGATTTACTTTAGGTTGTTCCTACTTTCCTGCAAAGAATGAAAGTCTACAGACACATATGTATGGTACAGTATAGAGGTGACACATATATATGATACAGTACAGAGGCGACACACATCACATGTATTGTACAGAATAGAGGCGACACACATCACATGTATTGTACAGTACAGAGGTGACACACATCACATGTATTGTACAGTATAGAGGAGACGCACATCACATGTATTGTACAGTATAGAGGAGACGCACATCACATATATTGTACAGTATAGAGGAGACGCACATCACATGTATTGTACAGTATAGAGGAGACGCACATCACATATATTGTACAGTATAGAGGAGACACACATCACATGTATTGTACAGTGTAGAGGTAACACATATGTATGGTACAGTATAGAGGTGACACACATCACATGTATTGTACAGTATAGAGGCGACACACATCACATGTATTGTACAGTGTAGAGGGGACACACATCACATGTATTGTACAGTGTAGAGGGGACACACATCACATGTATTGTACAGTGTAGAGGGGACACACATCACATGTATTGTACAGTATAGAGGATACACACATCACATGTATTGTACAGTATAGAGGAGACACACATCACATGTATTGTACAGTATAGAGGCGACACACATCACAGGTATTGTACAGTGTAGAGGTGACACACATCACATGTATTGTACAGTATAGAGGCAACAAACATCACATGTATTGTACAGTGTAGAGGCGACACACATCACATGTATTGTACAGTGTAGAGGCGACACACATCACATGTATTGTACAGTGTAGAGGCGACACACATCACATGTATTGTACAGTGTAGAGGCGACACACATCACATGTATTGTACAGTGTAGAGGCGACACACATCACATGTATTGTACAGTATAGAGGGGACACACATCACATGTATTGTACAGTATAGAGGAGACACACATCACAGGTATTGTACAGTATAGAGGGGACACATATGTATTGTACAGTGTAGAGGCGACATACATCACATGTATTGTACAGTGTAGAGGCGACATACATCACATGTATTGTACAGTATAGAGGAGACACACATCACATGTATTGTACAGTATAGAGGCGACACACATCACAGGTATTGTACAGTGTAGAGGTGACACACATCACATGTATTGTACAGTATAGAGGCAACAAACATCACATGTATTGTACAGTGTAGAGGCGACACACATCACATGTATTGTACAGTGTAGAGGCGACACACATCACATGTATTGTACAGTGTAGAGGCGACACACATCACATGTATTGTACAGTGTAGAGGCGACACACATCACATGTATTGTGCAGTATAGAGGGGACACACATCACAGGTATTGTACAGTATAGAGGAGACACACATCACATGTATTGTACAGTGTAGAGGCGACACACATCACATGTATTGTACAGTATAGAGGGGACACACATCACAGGTATTGTACAGTATAGAGGGGACACATATGTATTGTACAGTGTAGAGGCGACATACATCACATGTATTGTACAGTGTAGAGGCGACATACATCACATGTATTGTACAGTGTAGAGGTGACACACATCACATGTATTGTACAGGACAGACATGAAGGTTGATGTATTTGGCACACTGTATCCAATACCAGTTTCCCGTGGAGCTGAGATTACACGGAGTGATTCCACTCCACGCCCGCCATCCCCACCATGTCTGAACTAGTGACGATCTCATTACATGCCGCAGCATCTCATCTCCTCATCTCCCCATGCTATCTGCGGTACATGGGAACTGCACCCCGACTCTCATTACCACCACCGTGCCTGGGGATTCAGAACTCCTCTACTCAATCTGCAAAGCCCGGGGGGGTCAGCCAGCGTCCGCAGGACACAATAATTCAGCGCCCGGGACAGACACAAAGTATGTTTCTCCCACCGCATGACATCAGTGTTACAGGAGAGGATATCGCAGCGACCTCCGACGGGCCGTGTTTTCCAGAACTTTTTCACACAGTCTAAATGAGTTTGCTTTTGTTACATTGTAACTAATTGTGTCCACTGCGCTGCTACCTGGAAGTGTAGAGAACATTGGATGTTACTAATTTTTTTTTGCCTTCCTCTGGATCAACTGTGGGTGTAGGAGTATAACTTTTTTTTTTTCTATGGTTGAACTGGATGAACTTTTGTCTTTTTTCAGCCAGACTAACTATGTAATTATCACAGGCAGGAAGGCCGGGAACATCACCAGTTACTAACTGTCATGGCTGTGCTGCTACCTGGAAGTGTAGAAAACATCGGGTGTTACTAATTATCACAGGCAGGAGGGCCAGGAACATCACCAGTTACTAATGTTCATGGCTGTGCCGATACCTGGAAGTGTAGAAAACATCGGGTGTTACTAATTATCACAGGCAGGAAGGCCGGGAACATCACCAGTTACTACTTGTCACAGCTGCGCTGCTACCTCGAAATCTGCAACACTCAGGGGTTGATTTACTAAAGGCAAATAGACTGCGCACTCTGAACGTGTAGTCAGTGGTGTCCCGAGGCAGGTGCGGGGGGTGCGGTCCAAACCGGGTGACACCGGACCCGCTCCACAAAAAGGTAAGTTGTGAAGCAAGCCGACGATCCCCGCAGGATGGATCGGATCTGCGGATTGGGGAGTCCGTTATAAAACATACCCAATTTACCAAAAAATTTAAAAAATACAGTTGTTTCATAAATTTAGGCCAGAATGAATTCTGCAACATGTCTTTGGTAAGAAAAAACCCCAATGTTGATTACACCAGTCAATGTTATATACACTATATTTCCAAATGTATTGGGCCGCCGCCCTTTCCACACACATGACCTGTAATGGCCCCCCAGTCTTAGTCCGTAGGGTTCGATATTGAGTTGGCCCCCCCCTTTCCACACACATGAACTTTAATGGCACCCCAGTCTTAGTCCGTAGGGTTCAATATTGAGTTGGCCCCGCCCTTTCCACACACATGAACTTTAATGGCCCCCCAGTCTTAGTCCGTAGGGTTCAATATTGCGTTGGCCCCGCCCGTTCCACACACATGACCTTTAATGGCCCCCCAGTCTTAGTCCGTAGGGATCAATATTGAGTTGGCCCCGCCCTTTGCAGCTATAACAGCTTCAACTCTTCTGGGAAGGCCGTCCACAAGGTTTAGGAGGGTGTCTATGGGAAGGTTGGACCATTCTTCCAGAAGCACATTTGTCAGGTCAGGCACTGATGTTGGGGGAGGAGGCCTGGCTCGCAGTCTCCGCTCTAATTCATCCCAAAGGTGTTCTATGGGGTTGAGGTCAGGACTCTGTGCAGGACAGTCAAGTTCCTCCACCCCAAACTGGCTCCTCCATGTCTTTATGGACCTTGCTTTGTGCACTGGTGGGCAGTCATGTTGGAACAGGAAGGGGCCATCCCCAAACTCTTCCCACAAAGTTGGGAGCTTGAAATTGTCCAAAATGTCTTGGTATGCTGACGCCTTAAGAGTTCCCTTCACTGGAATTAGGGGGCCAAGACCAACCCCTGATAACCCCTCACCATAATCCCCCCTCCACAAAACTTCTCACTTGGCAAAATGCAGTCAGGCAAGTACCGTTCTCCTGGGAGCCGCCAAACCCAGACACGTCCATCAGATTACAAGTCAGAGAAGTGTGATTGGTTATTCCAGAGAACACGCCTCCATTGCTCTAGAGTCCAGTGGCGGCGTGCTTTACACCACGGCATCCGACGCTTTGCATTGCACTTGGTGATGTAAGGCTTGGATGTAGCTGCTCGGCCATGGAAACCCATTCCATGAAGCTCTTTACGCACTGTTGTTGGGCTCATTTGAAGGCCACACCAAGTTTGGAGGTCTTTAGCTATGGACTCTGCAGACAGTTGGCGACTTCTGCGCACTGTGCGCTGCAGCATACGCTGACCCCGCCCTGTCATGTGACGTGGTCTACCACTTGGTGGCTGAGTGGATGTTGTTCCCAGTTGCTTCCACTTTGTTATAATCCCACTAACAGTTGAGCGTGGAATATTTAGTAGCCAGGAAATGTCACGTATGGACTTATTGCCCAGGTGGCCACCTATCACGGGACCACGCTTGGAGTCACTGAGCTCCTGAGAGCGACCCATTCTTTCACCAATGTTTGTAGAAGCAGTCTGCATGCCTAGGGGCTTGATTGTATACACCTGTGTCCATGGAGGGGATTGGCACCCCTGAATCCAATGATTTGGAGGGCTGGCCCAATATTTTTGGCAATATAGTGTATATGTGTGAAAGTTATAGAGTCTACAGATGATAAGATATATACTGAAATTTATGGAGCTATGACACTATACTGGTAATGGTGGTGATCGGCGACGCATGGTGGGACTGTGACAGTGTGCCGGGCAATCTGGCACTAACAGACACTGGCTGGGAGGGGCACTGACACCAATACAGTGATCAGATATACTGTAATAGTGCACACTGTACTAATGACACTGGCTGGGAGGGACACTAACTGACCAACTGACACCAATAGTGACACCAATACAGGGATCAGATATAATAGTGCGCACTGTACTAATGACACTGGCTGGGAAGGGGTTAACATCAAGGGGCAATAAATGGGTTAACTGTGTGCTTAAGAAGTGTAAGGTGTGCTGCTTTACTGTGCTTACTCACAGATCTGGCTGTTTTTGTCTCCCTGCTTTTCAGGGCGAATAAACAGCCGGATCGCTGCTCTGTGTACACAGAGTTCTGTGTGTTTGTAAACACAGGACTCTGTTCTGTGATTTGACACAGATGATCAGCAGGTTCCAGCCATAAATCATTGGCTGAAACCTGCTGACAATGTTGCGATGTATCCAACCACAGCACAGGTTGGCAAGGGGTGCACACGTGTGCGCCCCATACCCGTGTAGCACACCCTTGGGTGATGCTTGGCTAGATATATAGGTTCAGCTCCCACCTGAATCTGGTGACACCTCCGATTATACCCAGAACACTTCGACACTCTGAGAATATTTTTTATGGGTATTATTGAAAAGACAAACCCTGAAAAAGAACTGGCTGATTTAACACAGATAATGTACATAGAACACAGATACCACTTTGCATAACACAGTTAGTAAGAAATCACTCTTCACTCGCCAAAGACTCCAAAAACTGACTAGTATCACACTGACTAGAGTGACATAGGAGAGTGATATTGACACATGAAACAATACCTGTTAACCACTTGACCTCCTGAGGATTTACCCCCCTTAATGACCACGCCTCTTTTTGCTACTCAGCGCTGCACTAATTCAACTGATAATTGCGCGGTCATGCAATGCTGCACCCAAATGAAATTTACGTCCTTTTTTTCACACAAATAGAGCTTTCTTTCGGTGGTATTAGATCACCTGTGCGCTTTTTATTTTTCACGCTGTAGACAAAAAATGCCAAAAATTTTGAAGAAAAACAATATTTTTTACTTTCAGCTATAAAAAATATATAGTAAACTCAAAGTTGGTTATAAATTTAGGCCAAAATGTATTCTGCTCCATGTTTTTGGTAAAAAAAATCCCAATAAGTGTATATTGATTGCTTTGTGTGGAAGTTATAGCGTCTACAATCTATGGTATAGATACTGCAATTTACGCCATTTTTCTGCTATACAGCGCTGCGCTAGTTTAACGGAGAATTGCGCGGTCATGCAATACGGTACATAAATGAAATTTACATCCTTTTTTTCCCACAAATTGTGCTTTCTTTCAGTGGTATTTGATCGCCTGTGCGGTTTTTATTTTTTGCGCTATAAAAAAAAAGGCTGACAATTTTGAGGAAAAAAAACAATATTTTGGACTTTTTGCTATAAAACGTGTCCAGTAAAAAAAAATTTAAAAATCAAATTTAGTCATAAATTTCTGCCAAAATGCATTCTGCGACATGTCTTTGCTAAAAAAAACCCCCAATACGTGTAAATTAATTGGTTTACGTGAAAGTTATAGCGTTTACAAATGGTGGGAAAGATACTGGGATTTTTAGTTTTTTTTTATACTAATAATGGCGGCGATCAGTGACTTATGACAGCGATCAGCGACTTATGGCGGGACTGCGGCGGACATTCTGACATTGGGGGGTACTGACTTGGGGTCACTGACATCCCCAGTGACACCAACACAGTGATCAGTGCAAAAAAAAAACACTGACACTGTACTAATGGCACTGGGGGTTATCTGTGTGAGGGGAGTGTTTTACTAGGGGGCGGGGGTGTGTACTGCACGGGACACCGCTGATCGGGAGAGAGAAACTCTTCTGTCCCGATCAGCTTGTCCTGGAGCTGTCAGGGAACTGACAGAAAGCACAGCTACTGCAGCTGTGCTCTCTGTCAGCGATTGCCACCGATCGCCGGGACATAGCCGGTAACGACCGCCTGTGACACGGCGACTGACATCAGCGGCTGTGATCGGCGGGACAGTTAGGGCGGCTGGCGCGCTTCCTACCTGTTTACAAAACACACGTTTTAAAATGTGGTTTCGCCCAGCCGTGCCGCCCTGCCGCCATATTTATACAGTGGCTGGGCAGCATGTGGTTAATGATGTTTATCAGTTGATTGACATTTGCTGTAGCAGTGCTATCTAGAGCAGAAATGTCCTACCTAACCACTGGCCAGTGAGATGAAACTTAAAGTCTCTCAACGTTGGGGCCCTTTAATCAATGGAAGAGCGCTCACTCTCTGCATGGGAGAATATTTGTAATCCAGGGGTAGCAGGATAGCACAGTCTCTTTTAAGCAGAATCTTTCAGTGAACATTGCAATAGAAGAAAAACACTTCAACAAATCTTTGCTGTACAGGTGAAATCCTGATATACTGACACTTGCTCAGTATATTCAAAGCAGCAAGCTTCTGTGGGGACTTAGAACTAAACACTCTTCAGCCACAGCACAAGTGTTGAGGAGACAATCACCAGTAATATACAGAGACAGAGTTCTCTCATCAATCAGCAGCAGGAATAGCTAATTCTGAGCAGCTTGGGCTTTCCAAGATCTGTGCCACTCTGAGAATTAGAGAGCAGGCTTTCTCATGACCATTCTCCAGAGATGAACAGCAAGTGCAGCAATATCAAAATCCCCTTTCATCACAGAGTACTCACTGTTTCTGGATTGTCCTCTAGATAGCAGTAGACAGTAGTAGAAATCCTCTCTCTTTCAGCAGCTCCAGACTTTGAGAGACACATGCACTTGAGTGGCTGTAATCCTGAGTGTCAGGCAGGACAATCCTTGATTTGCACACTGTCCTCCTGCAACAATTCCTCTGCTACACACTCTCACCTCAGTTTATGGGTTCCAGCAGCACAGAGAGTGAGACTGTGTGACTTTACACCAGGAGCCCTTGCTTCATGCGGTCCCCTGAAAATGTCTCCTTCCCCACATGTGCTTCTTCTTCCTTTTTCCTCTCTCCTTTCCTCCACAGCCAATCATAAGTCCAGCTGCAACAGTGCTGCTATGGGTGGATCCTTCTCAGCTGTAGCAACAACCAATCAGAGCACAGTCCTGCTTTCCCTGTCTGTCACTCATAAAGAGGGAAAAGAAAAAAAAATGCTTTGCAACTGCTGTTTAAGATTTAAAGCAACCAGCACATCTCTACACCCGGAAGCAAGCCGACAACGTGTATTTAGGTTGCTGAGCCTGCACCGGGTGACAAGTGGTTAATTAACCTCTTGCCAACTGTGTAATGCATATATGCAGCCACAAGAATGGTGGGTTCTATGCCCAGCCGCTGTACATATGCATCCATGTCTGCATGAGGTTGCATGCTCCCACCACACTGACCAAGCTCACCATCAAGTCACCAACAGCTCTCGGTCAAGGCTTGGGAGCCAGGGGAACGGGCTTTCGATCATGTGACCTATTTTTACTATTTTGAAAGAGGTCTCTTAATCTTTGAAGTCGTGTTCCAGAGGCATAACAAGAATCTTCAGGGCCCCAATGCAAGAAATCATGAAGGGCCTCCTTGACCCTCCCACTTGGGCTCTTTCTTCTGGTCCTGGGGCCCTGCCCTCCAAGCCCCGGGCCCTTCCCACTGATCCCGGGGACCTTAATTACAGTCCCACAGTGGGATCCTTTCATTAGCAGGGCTGTCTTGGGGCTTCCCCACAGGGTCGGTTGCAAGTGCTACCATTGCAACGCTGGTAATTTCCCCACCGATGTGTTCCAAACCATCAATATAAGTTCTTTCACGGCTTGATTGTTTTTCCAGGCACGGTCAGTCTTGGCCAAAAAATATTGGCACCCCCGCATTTCTGTCAGACAACGCACCACTTTTCCCAGACAACTGTTGCAATTACAAATGTTTTGGCATTCTCATGTTTCCTTTTTATTTGTTTGTATTGGTATGACACAAAAAAGTGAAGAAACGATAAGCCACATCTGACACATTCCATGCAAAACCCCAAAAATGGACCGGACAAAATTATTGGCACCATTTCCAAATTGTAAGAAATAATTGCATTCCAAGTTTGTGATGCTCCTGTAGTTCGTAATTAAACTCACCTGTATCAGTTAACAGATCCTTATGTTCCTGTGTCCACTGCGCGCAACTTTGTCAGGAATTTACAGCCCATGGCACTGTGGCTAATCTCCCTGGATGTGGTTGATCAAAGATTGCAACGAAGGATTGTTGGAATGGTGGCTAAAGGACCTCCATCAACTTCCAGACACATTCCAGCTGACCTTCAGGCACAGGTTACAACGGTGTCCACTCACACGATACGTCGCTATCTAAATGAAAAGGGACACTATGGTAGGAGACCGAGGAGGACCCCACTGCTGACACAGAAATATGGTAGGAGACCGAGGAGGACCCCACTGCTGACACAGAAATATGGTAGGAGACCGAGGAGGACCCCACTGCTGACACACAAATATGTAGGAGACCCAGGAAGACACCACTGCTGATACAGAAATATGGGAGGAGACCGAGGAGGACTCCACTGCTGACACAGAAATATGGTAGGAGACCGAGGAGGACCCCACTGCTGACACA
>NW_028319090.1:210000-352500 GCF_062004578.1 Staurois parvus
AGTAGAAAATGTCCTGGAGTCCAAAGAGAGTAAACAATGCCTTATCCTTGGTGTCAGTGGAAGGACTAGTGCCTTGGTGTCAGTGGAAGGAAAATTGCCCCATCATTGGTGTCAGTGGGAGGAATAGTGCCCCATCATTGGTATCAGTGGGAGGAATAGTGCCCCATCATTGGTGTCAGTGGGAGGAATAGTGCCCCATCATTGGTATCAGTGGGAGGAATAGTGCCCCATCATTGGTGTCAGTGGGAGGAATAGTGCCCCATCATTGGTGTCAGTGGGAGGAATAGTGCCCCATCATTGGTGTCAGTGGGAGGAATAGTGCCCCATCCTTGGTGTCAGTGGGAGGAATAGTGCCCCACCATTGGAGTCAGTGGGAGGAATAGTGCCCCATCATTGGTGTCAGTGGGAGGAATAGTGCCCCATCATTGGTGTCAGTGGGAGGAATAGTGCCCCATCATTGGTGTCAGTGGGAGGAATAGTGCCCCATCCTTGGTGTCAGTGGGAGGAATAGTGCCCCATCATTGGTGTCAGTGGGAGGAATAGTGCCCCATCCTTGGTGTCAGTGGGAGGAATAGTGCCCCATCATTGGAGTCAGTGGGAGAAATAGTGCCCCATCATTGGTGTCAGTGGGAGGAATAGTGCCCCATCATGGGTGTCAATGGGAGGAATAGTGCCCCATCATTGATGTCAGTGGGAGGAATAGTGCCCCATCATTGGTGTCAGTGGGAGGAATAGTGCCCCATCATTGGTGTCAGTGGGAGGAATAGTGCCCCATCATTGGTGTCAGTGGGAGGAATAGTGCCCCATCATTGGTGTCAGTGGGAGGAATAGTGCCCCATCATTGGTATCAGTGGGAGGAATAGTGCCCCATCACTGGTGTCAGTGGGAGGAATAGTGTCCCATCATTGGTATCAGTGGGAGGAATAATGCGCCATCACTGATGTCAGTGGGAGGAATAGTGTCCCATCATTGATATTAAAAGAAGGAATAGTGTCCCATCATTGGTATCAGTGGGAGGAATAGTGCCCCATCATTGGTGTCAGTGGGAGGAATAGTGCCCCATCATTGGTGTCAGTGGGAGGAATAGTGCCCCATCATTGGTGTCAGTGGGAGGAATAGTGCCCCATCCTTGGTGTCAGTGGGAGGAATAGTGCCCCACCATTGGAGTCAGTGGGAGGAATAGTGCCCCATCATTGGTGTCAGTGGGAGGAATAGTGCCCCATCATTGGTGTCAGTGGGAGGAATAGTGCCCCATCATTGGTGTCAGTGGGAGGAATAGTGCCCCATCCTTGGTGTCAGTGGGAGGAATAGTGCCCCATCATTGGTGTCAGTGGGAGGAATAGTGCCCCATCCTTGGTGTCAGTGGGAGGAATAGTGCCCCATCATTGGAGTCAGTGGGAGAAATAGTGCCCCATCATTGGTGTCAGTGGGAGGAATAGTGCCCCATCATGGGTGTCAATGGGAGGAATAGTGCCCCATCATTGATGTCAGTGGGAGGAATAGTGCCCCATCATTGGTGTCAGTGGGAGGAATAGTGCCCCATCATTGGTGTCAGTGGGAGGAATAGTGCCCCATCATTGGTGTCAGTGGGAGGAATAGTGCCCCATCATTGGTGTCAGTGGGAGGAATAGTGCCCCATCATTGGTATCAGTGGGAGGAATAGTGCCCCATCACTGGTGTCAGTGGGAGGAATAGTGTCCCATCATTGGTATCAGTGGGAGGAATAATGCGCCATCACTGATGTCAGTGGGAGGAATAGTGTCCCATCATTGATATTAAAAGAAGGAATAGTGTCCCATCATTGGTATCAGTGGGAGGAATAGTGCCCCATCATTGGTGTCAGTGGGAGGAATAGTGCCCCATCATTGGTATCAGTGGGAGGAATATTGCCCCATTACTGGTGTCAGTGGGAGAAATAGTGCCCCATCATTGGTATCAGTGGGAGAAATAGTGCCCCATCGTTGGTGTCAGTGGAAGGAATTCTGCCCCATTGTTGGTGTCAGTGGGAGAAATTGTGCCCTTTCTTTGATGTCAGCAGGACGAAAAAGACTTTGGGAAGATGGATGGAGTTCGGGTTGGTGGCACTGATGGGTTCTGCAGTGTAATTGTAAAGATGTGAAGTTGAGAAGCTGTTCTTGCCAACTTCTTTCCTAGGACGCTGTACTGAAATGGTCTTCAAACTGTGGCCCATGGGCTGGATGCAGTCCTTCACCTGCCTTTATCTGGCCCCTGGGGCACAGTTCCTCATACTGACACCAAGGATGAAGCATAATTTCTCCCACCGACACCAACAATGGGACACTACTCCTCCTATTGATATCAACAATGGCTTTTCTTCCCACTAATACCAATGGTGGGGCATTGTTTGCCACCACTGATTCGGGAACATTTGATCTCCTACTGACCACATTCAACAATAAACTGGCCCTTTGTTTGGATAGACTGGGGGCCCCGATTCTACAGTTGAACGTTGAAATAGCATTCTTTGTGGACATGCTTTATTTAAGAGGGTGGGCCTTGTGCTGGAAAAGTGTGAGTACTGTGACTGAAGTGGTCCTGAAGCAACCAGGGCACAAAATGGCACGTGGTATCTCCTCAAAGACAGGTATGTATATACCCTATCCTAGGAAGAAGCTGAGCAGCTGGCCAGCTTTGTGGCAACGGCAGCTGGCTAGCTTGGTGGGAGCGGCAGCTGGCCAGCTTGGTGGCAACGGCAGCTGGCCAGCTTGGTGGCAACGGCAGCTGGCCAGCTTGGTGGCAACGGCAGCTGGCTAGCTTGGTGGGAACGGTAGCGGGACAGCTTGGCAGGAATGGCAGCTGGCCAGCTTGGTGGGAATGGCAGCTGGCCAGCTAGTCGGGAACGGCAGCTGGCCAGCTTGGCGGGAATGGCAGCTGGTCAGCTTGCCAACACTTGAACTAACTGCTTCCTGTCACATACTTAGCAGAAGCGAACGCATGGGCTTCCCTGATACTGCCTGCCCAATACTCTCCAGAGATGGTGGCAACGCATAGTAGGACAAGGCGTGGCTCGGGATCCTGCAGATAGTATTGATGAGTCAGATGATCTGGAGCTGGTGCTGATGAGGATCTGACCAGATCTATGCAGCATGCTACACAGATTGGGCACAGGAGTATGCAGAGCGGGAAGGAGGAGGGTAACCAGGATGAGTCAGAAACATCTGGGCAGCAGAAGTACCAATGTGCAGAGCAGAAGATGCAGGATGAATACTCAGGAGTAGGGATGAGCTTGGTTTCAGCTCCAGTTTGGCTCAACCCCATGTTTGGCAGAGTATGAAAAATCAGGACTAGTACACAATGAATGATGAATTCACAGGACTAATACCCAATGCAGCATGAATACTCAGGACAAGTACACAATGTATGATGAATACTCGGGACTAGTACACAATGTATGATGGATACTCAGGACTAGTACACAATGGATGACGAATACTCGGGACTAGTACACAATGGATGACGAATACTCAGGACTAGTACACAATGTATGATGGATACTCAGGACTAGTACACAATGGATGACGAATACTCAGGACTAGTACACAATGGATGACGAATACTCAGGACTAGTACACAATGGATGACGAATACTCAGGACTAGTACACAATGCAGGGTGAATACTCAGGACTAGTACACAATGGATGACGAATACTCAGGACTAGTACACAATGGATAATGAATACTCAGGACTAGTACACAATGGATAATGAATACTCAGGACTAGTACACAATGGATAATGAATACTCAGGACTAGTACACAATGGATAATGAATACTCAGGACTGGTACACAATGGATGATGAATACTCAGGACTAGTACACAGAAATCCCAGCATGCCTTGGATGGAGAGGAAAGATTGAAGGACATAGTCAGGGTCTGAACTGGGGGGGGTAAACATACGGGGTCTCTGTACACATAGGACATCCCCAGCTGGCCTTTCCTCTTGCTCTTACTGAAGAAACCGACTTGTTAACGTGAGATCATTACGAATGAGCCCCCCCCCCCCATCACCTGCGAGGAGCATGGCGCAGCGTTCCTCGTCTGTCTGGGCCTTTTGTTATTAAATAAAAATGTATTAAACAGTAAAAAATCCTTTCTGGCTCGGTCCCAGCCGGCCGTCCTTTATTCATGATTTTCATTAACACGCAGCCTCCCTCCCCCATCAGAAAGAGGCGCTTTCTTCTCTTTTAAATTGACGCGAGGTTCTCGGCGGCAGCCGGCAGGTCGGAATTAACAAACCCGGTGATTTGATCCGACTGGCAGGACAATCTCGGGTCAAACAATGCCGGATTTTTATCTAACGTCATTTTAATAAAGTTCCAGCCGTGGACCTTGGAGCTCCTCCAAACATCATTCAGACTGTAGAGGAGCGCGGCTCGGATCCTCGTACCTTTGTGTCTTCATGTATGAACAGATCGGGAGATACAAAGTGTTACAATGTATCGGACCTGAGAATTCGGAGTCGGTTTTATTTGTTTTCTTCACATCAAAAGTGGAGCTACACATGAAGACTTGATACAAAGGGACCGTGTCCTGATGTATTGTGGACATTAAAAGTAGATCTAAAATCTCAGAGAAACTTGAACATGTTAACCATTTGTCTGCCGCCCTATAATAGAAATACTGCTACAGGGCAGCAGGGCTGTGCAAACCCACATGGAAGAAAAATATATTTGAAATACTACAATTTTGGCCGTATTCAATAAATATATATGTGTGTGATGTGTATGCCTATATATATATATATATATATATTGTACTGTATATATATATATATGTGTGTGCGTGTGTGTGTATATATATATATATATATATATATATATACACAAACACACCCCCACATATACAGAATATATACACACACACACACACACATATATATACAGTACAATATATATATATATATATATATATATATATATACAGTACAATATATATATATATATATATACACACACATATATATATATATATATACAGTTGTGGCCAAAATTATTCAACCCCCACTGAAATTGAGTGTTTTGGCCAGTTTGACATTGCTTTTGATCATTCAGTCATCTTGCTTACATTTACATTAAAGAGGCACTTGTAGGTCAGACAAATATAACATAACAGTTATAATGAAATAACCACAAATGTCTTTTCTGTGCTCACAGCATTATCAGTTTTATTCAACCCCCAAGTGACATTCAATCTTAGTACTTAGTACAGCATCCTTTTACAGTTATAACAGCTTTTAAACGTGAAGCATAGCTTGACACAAGTGTCTTGCAGCGATCTACGGGTATCTTCGCCCATTCTTCATGGGCAAAGGCCTCCAGTTCAGTCACATTCTTAGGCTTGCGCACTGCAACTGCTTTCTTTAAGTCCCACCAGAGGTTCTCAATCGGATTTAAGTCTGGTGACTGCGATGGCCACTCCAAAATGTTCCAGCCTTTCCTCTGCAACCATGCTCTAGTGGACTTGGAGGTATGCTTGGGATCATTGTCCTGTTGAAAGGTCCAACGTCTCCCAAGCCTCAGGTGTGTGACGGACTGCATCACGTTTCCATCCAATATCTCCTGGTACTGAAGAGAATTCATGGTACCTTGCACACGCTGAAGCTTCCCTGTACCTGCAGAAGCAAAACAGCCCCAAAGCATGATTGACCCTCCACCATGCTTCACAGTAGGCAAGGTGTTCTTTTCATCATAGGCCTTGTTCTTCCTCCTCCAAACATAGCGTTGATCCATGGGCCCAAACAGTTCTAATTTTGTTTCATCAGTCCACAGAACACTATACCACAACTTTTGTGGTTTGTCCACATGGCTTTTGGCATACTGCAGTCGACTCTTCTTATTCTTTGGAGACAGCAAGGGGGTACGCCTGGGAGTTCTGGCACGGAGGCCTTCATTACGCAGTGTGCGTCTTATTGTCTGGGCTGAAACTTCTGTACCCACATCTGACAAATCTTTTCTCAGTTCCTCAGCAGTCACACGGGGACTTCTCTCCACTCTACGCTTCAGGTAGCGCACAGCAGTCGAAGTCAGCATCTTCTTTCTGCCACGGCCAGGTAGCGTTTCAACAGTGCCCTTTGCCTTGAATTTGCGAATGATGCTTCCTAAGGTGTCTCTTGGTATGTTTAACATCTTTGCAATCTTCTTATAGCCATTGCCCTTCCTGTGAAGAGAAATCACCTCTTCTCTTGTCTTCCTGGACCATTCTCTTGCCTTCACCATGTTTGTAACCACACCAGTAAATGTCTAGAAGGAGCTGAGTATCACAGTCATTTTAAAGCTGCCTAATTGGTGCTTATTATGCTTGATTGCTGCTCGGTGACATCCACAGGTGTTTTCAATACCTGATGGAAAGCACCTGTATGAACCTCTGTTCTTCAGAGTGGTAGTCTTTAAGGGGTTGAATAATTGTGGCAATGAAGAAACCACATAAGAACCATTTACTACTGTATTACATAAACAATTGATGTCATTTTAGTTGCATTTGGGTAGTTACAACGTCCTTGTAGGATTTGATTCTGAATACAATTCCAAATGTACACTATAGTCCCTAAACCCCTTTACAGCATTGGGGGTTGAATAATTTTGGCCACAACTGTATATATATATACATACACACACACACACACACATATATATATATATATATATATATACTGTATGTTTAAATGCGTTTTTATTACAAAATATGTGAAAAATATTTTTGAAAATTCATTTCACATGTTGTATGTCTTTAAAAATAGAAATCTACATTTTTGGAATGCATTTACAAATATATGTAAAAAAAAATAAAAATCTCCGAAGAATATATTTAAAAACAATTTTTTTTACAAAATATATATTTTTTTAAATATATTCTTCAGATTTTTTTTAACATATAAAAAAGTCATATTAACCTATATTTTTACATATATTTGTAAATGCATTCCAAAAATTTAGATTTGTATTTTTAAAGACATACAGTATATTTGAAATGTATTTTTAAAAATATTTTTCATATATTTTGTAGTTCAAAAAACGCATTTCAACACGCAGTATATATATTTATTGAAATATATTGAATACGGCCAAAATTGTAGTATTTCAAATATATGTCAATATAATTGGAGGACAATTTTTAAAATATATGGCAAATATATTTTTCTTTCATGTGGGAAATCTCATTTATATACGCGATTTGCATTTCTGGATAGGTAGCTCACACTGCCCTACCCGCGCTGCCATTGGCGGCTAGGCATGTCAATCACTGGGTCCCGGCTGGAGATTTCCCGCTGGCATTTGGCGATCGCCGTGGGGAGAGTCCTTTGTGTAAACAACACAGGTCTCTCTTCTGCCAGCAAGGACATTCTGCTATGTATTTCTCTGCACAGCATGTCTCCCTAGTAAAACACACACAGCACACAGTTAACCCTTTGATCACCCCAGATGTTAACCCCTTCCTGCCCAGTGCCATTAGTACAGTGTCAGTGCTTTTTATTAGCACTGATCACTGTATTGGTGTCACTGGGGATGTCAGTGACACCATGTCAATTCCCCCCAGTGTCAGAATGCCCGCCACAGTCCCACATAAGTCGCTGATCGCAGCCATTACTAGTATAAAAAATAATAAAAATCCCAGTATATATACCGCCATTTTTAGACGCTATAACTTTCACGTAAACCAATTCATTTACACCTATTGGGATTTTTTTTCAGCAAAGACACGGAGCAGAATACATTTTGGCCGAAATTTATGACAAAATCAGATTTTTAAAAATTTTTTGCGGCATAAGTTTCATAACAAAAAGTACAAAATGTTGTTTTTTTCTCAAAATTGTTGATCTTTTTTTGTTTATAGCGCAAAAAAAATAAAAATGCACAGGTGATCAAATGCCACGGAAAGCTCTATGTGTGGGAAAAGAAGGACATAGATGTAATTTGGGTGCAGCGTTGCATGACTGCGCAATTGTCAGTTAAAGTAACGCAGCGCCTTAATGGCCTGGTCAGGAAGGGGGGCAAATCCTCTGGAGTGCGAGGGGTTAAGGGGTTTCAGAAGCCGGGAGGCGGGGCTGGGTTTAGGATCATGTGACCGCCGCGGTTGGCTGTTACTTAGCATGTTGTTTATTTGATGGAGTTTTGCTCATTCCGTCACAATCTCCTGAAAATGGGAAATTTTCCACGATGTATGAATTACCCAAACCGCCCTCTCCGCTCCTTGCACAACCTTAACCTTTGGGCGCCGGCACCTCCCGGCCCTTTAAGAGTTTCAGAAGCCGGGAGGCGGGGTTTTAGGGTCATGTGACCGCCGTGATTCACCGTCACGGCGGTCACATGATGGGAAAAGGTCCCGATCGAAAGGGGAGATCTGGATTTTTCCAGGAGTAGCGGACATATGTGCTGGGAGCGCGCAGGGCACGCGCTCTCAGCACATATGTATTTTTTAATTGCACGCAAATGTGCGGCCGCTCGCCGACAAGGCCCAGACGCCGAGAGGCTGCATATTTGCGTACGATCGGCATCAAGGGGTTAATAAATAAATGGTTGCAGCTGCCAGAGACGATCGTTCTGTTTTACATGCAGAATTTGAATGTTTCCACTAATAGAGTTCCATTGATTTCTGTCCTCATTGTGTCTTTGGCTTTTCATCGATCTCATCTCTCTCCCGTTCATCGATGGATTGCTTCGTTGGCCCCACATCCTCCATGAATTGTTGGGTTCTTCCTGGGACCGAGCTTCCCATTGTCATCACTATAGCAGCACACGGCGTGTAAAGAGAGAACGCTTCATACATCAATTTTTTTTTTTATGGTCACGACTTGCACACGCCCCCTACCCAGTAATGCACAGGGCAGCACAGTGGCTGAATGGTTAGCACTTCCGCCTGGCAGTACTCGAGTCGTTGGTTCAGATCCCAACCACGGCACCACCTGCCTGGAGTTTGCATATTCTCCCTGTGCCTGCGTGGGTTCCTCCCACATTCCAAAGACATGCTGGTAGGTGAATTGGCTCCTGTCTAAATTGTCCCTAGTATATGTATGTATGAATGTGAGTTAGGGACCTTAGATTGTACGCTCCTCGGGGGCGGGGACTGATGTGAATGTCCAATATATATGTAAAGCGCTGCGTAAATTGACGGCGCTATATAAGTACCTGAAACAGAGGAGGACTGACCATTTGGAAACTCGGGCACTGCCTGAGGGCCTGGGGTCAGTAGGGGGCCCCATGAGATGCCCCTGGTACCTTTTTCATAGGCTTTTTTGAGTTTGGGCAAGGACACAGGGGCCCCATGATCCCCTATTGTCCAGGGGCCCCATGAGTTGTCAGTCCCCCCTGGCCACAGAGCAGCGACTTAGCAACCCCCTGCCTCCTGCGATAGCCATGATGTACTGTAGCTACACTATATTGCCAAAAGTATTGGCCCCGCCCTCCCAATCATGTGATTCAGGTGTTCCAATCCCCTCCCAATCATGTGATTCAGGTGTTCCATGATCCCCTATTGCCCAGGGGCCCCATGAGTTGTCAGTCCGCCCCTGACCTGAAATAAATAATATACGTGATTTTGCGCACAGGTGCCACCCTGTAGCAGTATATCTGCTATAGGGTGGTCCTTAACCCCTTGGCGCCGGCGCCTCCAGGCCCTTTAAGGGTTTCAGAAGCCGGGAGGCGGGGCTGGGTTTGGGATCATGTGACCGCCGCGGTTGGCTGTTACTTGGCATGTTTATTTGATGGAGTTTTGCTCATTCCATCACAATCTCCCGAAAATGGGAAATTTTCCATGACGCATGATTTACCCAAACCGCCCTCTCTGTTCCTTGCACGACCTTAACCTTTGGGCGGCGGCGCCTCCCGGCCCTTTAAGTGTTTCAGAAGCCGGGAGTCGGGGCAGGGTTTAGGATCATGCGACCGCCGTGACACACCGTCACGGCGGTCTCATGATCGGGAAAGGTCCCGATCGAAAGAGGAGATCGGGACCTTTCCGTGAGTATTGGACATGTGTGCTGGGAGCGCGCAGGGCGCGTGCTCTCGGCACATATGTTCTTTTTTAATAAAACGCAAATGTGTGGCTGCTCGGTGTCTAGGCCCAGATGCCGGGAGGCTGCACATTTGCGCTCCTCCGGCGTGAAGAGGTTAAGCAATCGGTCTCTACTCACTAATGTTCTCGAATAGTTGGATGCCTCTTTCCAGTATCTTCCAGACACCTCTCCTGTCAATTCTTCAGACCAGATCCCAAAATCTCAGTAATCTCCAGCAGAATATCCCCCCCCCCCAGATAGCATAGCTGGGACCTCAGTGAGCAGCAGAAGCAGGTAGGCTCCGAGGAAGAGGATAAGTCCTCGAAACGCGTCAGTCTGTGGATGTTCCATCGTTCTGTTCCATCTTGATGTTTGCGGACTGTCTGTGCTGTACTCATGAGATTAACTTCTACTTTTAATTACTTTGTGAGTATAATACTTACCTTTTTACACATTAAATACTTTACGCCCGGGTTCACATATATGCAGTGCGGTATATCGCGTGTGAATCGCACAGGAACCGCACCGCATTCCTCTACCAATCACATGCGATTTGTGTGCGGTGCAATCGGAGCCGTACATTTTGTATGGCTCTAATCGCACCGCACCCGCTCCAAAAAAGGCCAGGACCCTTTTTTGGGTCCACAATAGAATCGGATCGCATGGGTATTCACACCTATGCGATCTGATTCTGCGCATCGCACCGCATTTTGCAGACCGCTTTCGGGGTGTTGTTAACTTCCAGTCCGGACACATTCCCCCCCTTCCAGTCCGGACACTTTCCCCCCTTCCAGTCCGGACACTTTCCCCCCCTTCCTGTCCGGACGCTTTCCCCCCTTCCTGTCCGGACGCTTTCCTCCCCTTCCAGTCCGGACACTTTCCCCCCCTTCCAGTCCGGACACTTTCCCCCCCTTCCAGTCCGGACACTTTCCCCCCCTTCCAGTCCGGACACTTTCCCCCCCCCTTCCAGTCCGGACACTTTCCCCCCCCCTTCCAGTCCGGACACTTTCCCCCCCCCTTCCAGTCCGGACACTTTCCCCCCCCCTTCCAGTCCGGACGCTTTCAACCCCTTCCAGTCCAGACACTTTCCCCCCCTTCCAGTCCGGACACTTTCACCCCCCTCCAGTCCGGACACTGTCCCCCCCTTCCAGTCCGGACACTTTCACCCCCTTCCAGTCCGGACACTTTCACCCCCTTCCAGTCCAGACACTTTCACCCCCTTCCAGTCCGGACACTTTCCCCCCCTTCCAGTCCGGACACTTTCCCCTCTTCCAGTCCGGACACTTTCACTCCCTTCCAGTCCGGACACTTTCACTCCCTTCCAGTCCGGACACTTTCACCCCCTTCCAGTCCGGACACTTTCCCCCCTTCCAGTCCGGACACTTTCCCCCCCTTCCTGTCCAGGCCAATTTTCAACTTTCAGCACTGTCACACTTTGAATGACAATTGCGCCGTCATGCAACACTGTACCCATATGAATTTTTTTGAATTTTTTTGAGACAGATAAAGCTTTATTTTGGTGGTATTTATTCACCACTGGGATTTTTATTTTTTCTTGCTATGTAAATGAAAAAGTCCAAAAATTTAAAAAAAAAGTGTTTTTCTTATAAAATTTTGCAAATAAATAATATTTCATCATAAATCTTGGCCAAAATGTATTCCGTTATCTTTTTAGTAAAAAAAAAAATAATAACACAAATTAGTTCATAATCAAAAATTATAATTTTTAAACATTTTTTTTTACATTTTTATATTATTTATTTATTTATTTTTTTTTACATACTGTCACCCTAGCACGGGTGTCGGCAACCCGCGGCTCTTTTTCACCTTGGCTGCGGCTCCGGAGCACACTGCCCACCAGGTGACAGGCAATAGGGCAGCAATGGGCAAACTACGGCCCGGCGGATCTTTTAATCCGGCCCGCGGAGCTAGGCTCCCGCTAGGCTCCTCTCACAGTCCGCCCTGAAGACCGGTGTAGCATGAAAATCTGTCTCCTCTGAGGATCTGTCCCCCTCGACGTATCTGCGCATGTGCCGGAGATCGCCTATCGGCTGCTAATGCCTGAAACTGGCACATGCGCAGATACGTCGAGGGGGACAGATCCTCATAGGAGACAGATTTTCATGCTAGAGGTGCGGCGCGGGAACACGGCGGAGCAAAGGTAAGTGAATTGACACAGGGGGGACTTAATATGGGGGATGAATTACTATGGGGGATGAATTACTATAGGGGGATGAATTAATATGGGGGATGAATTACTATAGGGGGATGAATTACTATAGGGGGGATGAATTACTATAGGGGGATGAATTACTATATGGGGGATGAATTACTATATGGGGGATGAATTACTATGGGGGATGAATTACTATATGGGGGATGAATTACTATGGGGGATGAATTACTATATGGGGGATGAATTACTATATGGGGGATGAATTACTATGGGGGATGAATTACTATGGGGGATGAATTACTATATGGGGGATGAATTACTATATGGGGGATGAATTACTATATGGGGGATGTATTTTCAGTTTTAAAAATGTGGCTCTCAAAATAAATTTCAATCGTGGTTTTGGCGAGATTTGGCTCAGTTGAAAAAAAAAGGTTGCCCACCACTGGCCTAAGGCTATGATTGTGATTATGACGATACACTGTGGCCCTGATTAACCCTTTGCTTACTGGGCCCTTAAACCCCCTTCATGACCAGAGCGCTTTTTGCAATATATGCAGTGTCGGATTTGTTTTAAATGTTGCAATGGTTTTGCGGCTCCCAGTCTTTTTTTCCCTCTCGGAAACGGGTCCAAGTGGCTCTTTATGTCTTAAAGGTTGCAGACCTTTTTTTTACACTGATTGCTGTTATACCCATATAGGATGTAAAAGCAATCATTTCTCCTTCTCTCTGGCTGCATTCTTGCACTCATTGAGAAGTACTGAGTGAGCTGTGATTGGTCACAGCTTGTCACATGGTACAAGGCTGTTGTGAATAGCCCTGTACCATGTGATCTCTGTGATCATTCACAGATTTCACACGTAGTAAGCAATGATGTCAGAAGTGACATCTTGCTTACTACTCTGCATGCGATCACTGATTGGCCAATCAGTGATCACATGATCAGGACCTCGTACAGAGGTCCCGTCCGACGATCGGTGTTCCACTGTGTCCGGAGGACACAGCAGGCACCGGATCGAGGTGCTGCGCGCTCCCAGGGAGCGTGCACAAGCAGGGGGTGGGGAGGACGTTTATAAACGGCCACCTGACCCTGCACTGCCACCATCTGGCTGTTTATATACATGGGCCGGACAAGAGGTGGTTAATATAAAACCCTTGAACGCATGAACGGGTGCAATTCTGATGCGCATAGAAAAGGCTGCAAATTCCGCGCAGAATCAGTGTGAACCCGGGCTGAAGGATAATGCACTAAGCCACTGCGCCCCCGTCTGCTTGTTGTTATCGCAGTGCTTCTAGACCCCCCAAGGCTGAGGGCAGCAAGGCGAGTGCGCCCCATGCAGGCCAAGTTTTGACTGCAGCCTATTAACCCTTCTTGGGCCGACTACCCAAGCGCAGGAGGAGTTCAGTTCTTTAGCAGCAGAAGCACGGCAAGTCTGTCCAATAAGGCAGCAGCCCTCCAGGCTGGGATCTCCCCCTCCAGGACAAGAAGCACTCTGTCCCAGGCTATTTATGTCCTCCCCCCAGCAGCCACCTGGGTACCATTCCTTAGGGATTGGCCAGGACTGCATAGATATTCAGCTGCTGATTTGACCCTCCTAAGCCCATTACACTGTTCAACAGGTAAAAAGTTTTGGGCATAAAATTAGCTAATCTTACATAATTTTGGGGTGCTGAAAACGAAAATGACCCTAAAAAATGTTGATTGGCTCTAGTTTCCATGATATATTCACCCATCTAATGACGTAAGCCATTCAAAATTATGATGCAACTTCAGCTGCATATTGCGCAATTGATACTGGTGACCAATAGAAAATTGCATGTATACTGAGATGATGCAATATTAGCCTTTAATTGCATCACTTCACTGCATAAAAGCTGCAGTATCTGTAGCTGATTGTAGTTCGACAGCATCTTTACATTTTGTTTTATGCTTATATAGGCTACTCAGTAATGCCTCGAACTTGTGTGAATAAAGCAGAGAATTTCTGCTATATCTGCGGTGAAATAACTTTTATCTCACAAAAAAGGAGGATAACAGGAATGATTAAGAAAGCCTACAACTTGTATTTTGGCTGCAAGATAGGAGACCAGGACAAGAGCTGGGCACCACATATATGCTGCAATTCTTGTGGGACGGCACTGGAGCAATGGTTGAATGGAAAAAAGGCATCTATGCCTTTCGCTGTGCCAATGATTTGGAGAGAGCCAACAGATCATGTTAGTAATTGTTACTTTTGTATGGTGCCTCCAATTGTAAAAGGGCGAAATAAGAAGAAAAAGTTATCTGTGCACTATCCAAATATTCCATCGGCAATACGTCCAGTTCCTCATGGAGAGGGGCTACCAATTCCTAAAGCACCAGAATCCTTCGTGGTTGAGTCAAGTGAGGAAGAACCTGAAGCGTGTAGTCACGTGCAGTTGTAAGAGATAGCCCTTTCCTCGAATACAAGAGAAAAGCCAAGAAAAGCAAAACCGACACAAACTGAAGACAAAACTAGGGAGAATCCTAAGTATTAAAATGATTCAACTTAGCTTATGGCTATAATTGTTCTTGGTAATCCTATGCAATATATTATGCCATTTAGGCTTTGTTATGTAGTCATATCACTTGCTTTATATTTGTGGAAAGACATCTATCTATATAATTATTGTGCATTATGTAGTCATTACGCCTATAGTAGAAAACTTTCCGTTTACAGAAAAACTAGAGCCAATTGACAAATTTCATTGTTATATTTGAACTCAGAATGTGAAATTCATTAAGAAATGGATCCTTTTGTTTCCAAAACTGGCAAAAAATAAAAATTTGTTGAACAGTGTTATCTGACGGAACCCACCAGACAGACCGGAGGAAACAGTCCGATCTGCAGCCAGTGAAACAAAGAACAGACCGAAATAATGACACGCAGCTCAACTGATCACAGTGAGCCAAAGCTAAATTTACCTAACCTAGCACCTATCTAGGGAGGTGCTGCAATCAGGGGCGGACTGACCATTTGGAAACTCGGGCACTGCCTGAGGGCCCGGGGTCAGTAGGGGGCCGCATGAGATGCCCCTGGGACCTTTTTCATAGGCTTTTTTGAGTTTGTGCAAGGACACAGGGGCCCCATTATTCCCTATTGTCCGGGGGCCCCATGAGTTGTCAGTCCACCCCTGGCCACAGAGCAGCGACTTAGCAACCCCCTGCCTCCTGCGATAGCCATGATGTACTGTAGCTACACTATATTGCCAAAAGTATTGGCCCCGCCCTCCCAATCATGTGATTCAGGTGTTCCAATCCCCTCCCAATCATGTGATTCAGGTGTTCCAATCCCCTCCCAGTCATGTGATTCAGGTGTTCCAATCCCCTCCATGGACACAGGTGTATACAATCAAGCCCCTAGGCATGCAGACGGCTTCTACAAACATTGGTGAAAGAATGGGTCACTCTCAGGAGCTCAGTGACTCCAAGCGTGGTCCCGTGATAGGTGGCCACCTGGGCAATAAGTCCATCCGTGACATTTCCTGGCTACTAAATATTCCACGCTCAACTGTTAGTGGGATTATAACAAAGTGGAAGCCACTGGGAACAACAGCCACTCAGCCACCAAGTGGTAGGCCACGTCACATGACAGGGCGGGGTCAGCGCATGCTGAAGCGCACAGTGCGCAGAAGTCACCAACTGTCTGCAGAGTCAATAGCTAAAGATCTCCAAACTTGGTGTGGCCTTCAGATGAGCCCAACAACAGTGTGCAGAGAGCTTCATGGAATGGGTTTCCATGGCCGAGCAGCTGCATCCAAGTCTTCCATCACCAAGTGCAATGCAAAGCGTCGGATGCCGTGGTGTAAAGCACGCCGCCACTGGACTCTAGAGCAGGGGAGACGTGTTCTCTGGAGTGACCAATCATGCTTTTCTGTCTGGCAATCCAATGGCCGTGTCTGAGTTTGGCGGTTGCCAGGAGAACAGTACTTGCCTGACTGCATTGTTCCAAGTGTAAAGTTTGGTGGAGGGGGGATTATGGTGTGGGGTTGTTTTTCAGGGGTTGGGCTTGGCCCCCTAGTTCCAGTGAAGGTAACTCTTAAGGCATCAGCATACCAAGACATTCTGGACAATTTCATGCTCCCAACTTTGTGGGAAGAGTTTGGGGATGGCCCCTTCCTGGCATGGCCGGATCTAGTGGGGTGCTGGGGTTGCCTGCTCCCCCCCAAATTTCAGCTGCGCGCCCCCCCGGCAGATTTTATCCCAGAGAAGCTGTCTGTAGTGGCTCACATAGCCCAGACCTTCCTGCCCAGGCCACGTTTTAGGTTTCAGCACTGTTAAACTTTGAATGACAATTGTGCTGTCATGCAACACACTGTACCCATATGAAATTTTTACAATTTCTTTCACACAAATAGAGAATTCTTTTGGTTGTATTTACCTGCCGCTGGATGTTTAATTTCTGCGCTATAAACAAAAAAAGAGCAAAAAAAAAGTTTTTCTTTGTTTCGATTATAAAATTTTGCAAACGGGTACTTTTTCTCCTTCACTGATGTGCGTTGATGAGGCTGCACTGATGGGCAGTCTCTGGTCATCTCCTGTACTGTGTCTGCAGTCTCCGGTCATCTCTTGTACTGTCCGCAGTCTCCGGATATCTCCTGTACTGTGTCCGCAGTCTCCGGTCATCTCCTGTACTGTGTCCGCAGTCTCCGGTCATCTCCTGTACTGTGTCCGCAGTCTCTGGTCATCTCCTGTACTGTGTCCGCAGTCTCTGGTCATCCCCTGTACTGTGTCCGCAGTCTCTGGTCATCCCCTGTACTGTGTCCGCAGTCTCTGGTCATCCCCTGTACTGTGTCCGCAGTCTCTGGTCATCTCCTGTACTATGTCCGCAGTCTCTGGTCATCCCCTGTACTGTGTCCGCAGTCTCTGGTCATCTCCTGTACTATGTCCGCAGTCTCTGGTCATCTCCTGTACTATGTCCGCAGTCTTTGGTCATCTCCTGTACTGTGTCCGCAGTCTCTGGTCATCCCCTGTACTGTGTCCGAAGTCTCTGGTCATCTCCTGTACTATGTCCACAGTCTCTGGTCATCTCCTGTACTGTGTCCACAGTCTCTGGTCATCTCCTGTACTGTGTCCGCAGTCTCTGGTCATCTCCTGTACTGTGTCCGCAGTCTCTGGTCATCTCCTGTACTGTGTCCGCAGTCTCTGGTCATCTCCTGTACTATGTCCGAAGTCTCTGGTCATCTCCTGTACTATGTCCGCAGTCTCTGGTCTTCTCCTGTACTGTGTCCGCAGTCTCTGGTCATCTCCTGTACTGTGTCCGCAGTCTCTGGTCATCTCCTGTACTGTGTCCGCAGTCTCTGGTCATCTCCTGTACTGTGTCCGCAGTCTCTGGTCATCTCCTGTACTGTGTCCGCAGTCTCTGGTCATCTCCTGTACTGTGTTCGCAGTCTCCGGTCATCTTCTGTACTATGTCCGCAGTCTCTGGTCATCTCCTGTAATACATCCACAAAATCAGTAATCGTTAATACACCGTGTTCCAAATTATTATGCAAATTATATTTTTCTCATTTACCTAAATAATTGATGTAAATATCAGTCGTCATAATTCTCAGGTTACAACTATAAGAGTACAATTCACATTTTATTGAACAAACCTCCTGATGATAACAGGATTTTTGTTCCAAATTATTCCGCACAGGAAGTTTCAAAACACTTTAGAGGTTGTAAAGAACTGAAAATTGTCATTTGTTGTGTTTGCAGCATATTTACTGAAATCAAAAGCTATTTCTATCAAACTTCTAACAACATTGTAACTTTGTAAACATTTGAAGCGGTCACATTACATTGTAACATAGGAGCCCTTATCTGATAGCAGATCACAAGTCTTGCATCCATTGAACTTGGGAGTTTTTGGACAGTTTCTGCTTGAATTTATTTGCAAGGTGTCAGAATAGCCTCCCAGAGCTGCTGTTTGGATGTAAACTGCCTCCCACCCTCATAGATCTTTTGCTTGAGGATGCTCCAAAGGTTCTCAATGGGATTGAGGTCAGGGGAGGATGGAGGCCACACCATGACTTTCTCTCCTTTTATCCCCATAGCAGCCATTGATGCAGAGGTATTCTTTGCAGCATGAGATGGCGCATTGTCATGCATGAAGATGATTTTATTACGGAAAGCATAGTTCTTCCTTCTGTACCAGGGAAGAAAGTGGTCAGTCATAAACACCACATACCTTGCAGAGGTCATCGTTACACCTTTGGGGACCCTAAATGGGGCCGACCCGCTCTGTTCCCATGATTCCGGCCCAAAACATGACTCCACCACCGCCTTGCTGACGTCGCAGCCATGTTGGAACAGGGTGGCCGTCCACCAACCATCCACTACTCCATCCATCTGGACCATCCAGGGTTGCACGGCACTCCTCAGTGAACAGGACTGTTTGAAAATTAGTCTTCATGTATTTTTCTGCCCAATGCAGCCGTTTCTGCTTGTGAGCATTGGTTAGTGGTGGCCGAATAGAAGGTTTATGCACAGTTGCAGGACTCTGGAGGACTCTACACCTTGATGTCTGTGGGACTCCAGAGGCACCAGCAGCTTCAAATATCTGTTTGCTGCTATGTAATGGGATTTTAGCAGCTGCTCTGTTGATCCGATGCATGGATCTGGCAGAAATCTTCCTCAATGTGCCTTTATCTGCACCAACCCGTCTGTGCTCTGAATCAGCCACAAATCTCTTCATAGTGCGATCATCACGCTTAAGTTTTCGTGAAATATCGAATGTTTTCATCCCTCGTCCAAGGCATCGAACTATTTCACTCTTTTTGGCAGCAGAGAGATCCTTTTTCTTCCCCATATTGCTTGAAAATGGCGCTCTGCTTAATAATGTGGAACGCCCTCCTTTAGTAGTTTTTGCTTAAATTGGGCTCACCGGCCAATCTAATTATCACAGGTGTCCGAGATTGTTTTCAGTGATCAAAAGAGCCCTGACACACAATGCCATCCATGAGTTACACTGAAAAACAAAATATTTAACCTTTGTGACACTTAAATAGAATTTGCATAATAATTTGGAAAGTGGTGTAATGTGCTGTAACCTCTAGCAACCACTCAATGAGCACTAATGATAAGCAGTAATCTATAGCAACCAATCAGTGAGCAGTAAATGTACAATAACCTCTAGCAACCAATCAGCAAGCAGAAACAATGTGTTGTAACCTCTAATAAACAGTCAATGAGTGGCAGTGATAGGCTGCAATTGCAAACGCTGCCTGATCTGCTGATCTACTGCAGTAAATTGATTTTGAGTCTACTTGCAGGTTTTTTTGTGTGTGTGTGTGTGGGAGGGGGTCCCAAGAAAATGTTTGCCCAGGGCCCAATCAATATTAAAGATGGCGGCACCGAGTAGTAATATGAGGGTTTTTGGATATCCACACAAGGGAGACTTTTACAAGTAAATACTATGCATTAAATTCATTGAATGCAGATATGATCTGATGGGAAGTTGGTTGCTGAAGTAAGGGTTTGATGCAGGGGCACTGTCAGTAGGGGGACCCATGAGATGCCCCTGGCACCTTTCATAGGCTTTTTCGTGTGTGGTTTGAGTGTGGGCGAGGACACAGGGGCCCCATGATCCCCTCGTGCTTGGGGGCCCCATGGTTTGATGTCCAATCGCAACTTTTTTTTTGGAATGTATGAAATCTGCACAAAAGTTTGGTTTCTCTTGGCTGAGCTCAGCCCCCCCCCCCCCCCCCCGAATGGCCACCTTCGACGTCCACAGACAACGGCCGGCGGCGTGTACCGGCAGAGAGCTGGCGGCGGTGCAAGATCAAACACGCGGACTCAGCACATATATGATTTGTTATCTTAGGCACCGAGTTTGCCCGGATATGATTTATGTGTCTAATCTGGGCTTTTAAAACCCGCTCATTAAAATCCAATCAATTATTTATGCCCCGTGTTTTCTGGAAATGCAATAATGCAGGAAGCGCTGATGAATTATGCCACGCAATCCCTCGCAATAAGTTTTAACATGATTATTTTTACATTTCTGCGGCCGGCTGGGGATGCTTCCCATAGAGAGAGATCGACGTGACGATCTGCCGATCACCTGAGCTGTGAGATTGGCATGACACCTAAAGGGGGACTCTGCCATCGTTATAAAAATCGGGAAACTTAGAGGGGAGGACAAGCCGGTCAATAGATCCCCCTCCCAACCAATCAGCTATGTACACCCTAAAAGGCTGATATTCAGCAAACAATTGTCATTTTTTTCTATACCATCATTAGGGCAGCACAGGGGCTAAATGGTTAGCACTTCCACCTGGCAGTACTCGGGTTGTCGGTTCGAATCCCAACCATGGCACCACCTGCCTGGAGTTTGCATGTTCTCCCTGTGCCTGTGTGGGTTTCCTCCCACACTCCAAAGACATGCTGGTAGGTTAATTGGCTCCTGTCTACATTGGCCCTAGTATATGAATGTGAGTTCAAGACTTTAGATTGTGCGCCCCTCAGGGGCGGGGACTGATGTGAATGTACAAATATATATGTAAAGCGCTGCGTAAATTGACGGCGCTATATAAGTACCTGAAATAAATCGTTACATTTTTTTAATCCTTTTCCCATCCGCTGATCCCCTCCCAGGGGCGGACTGACAACTCATGGGGCCCCTGGACAATAGGGGATCATGGGGCCCCTGTGTCCTTGCCCACACTCAAAGCCAGGGGTGGACTGACCATTTAGTTACTCGGGCACTGCCCGAGGGCCCGGGGTTAGTAGGCGGACCCATGAGATGCCCCTGGTACCTTTCACAGGCATTTTTGGGTGTGGTTTGAGTGTGGGCGAGGACACAGGGGCCCCATGATTTCCTATTGCCCAGGGGCCCCATGAGTTGTCAGTCTACCCCTGCTCAAAGCACACCCAAAAAAGCTTATAAAAAGGTACCAGGGGCATTTCAGGGGGGCCTCTACTGACCCCGGGCCCTCAGGCAGTGCCCGAGTGTTCGAATGGTCAGTCCGCCCCTGTCCCCTCCAGTCCTTTGTGACTAGATTGTTTCTGCTTTAAAAAAAAAAATTTCATCAATTTTTATTTAAATTTTTTTTTAAAGTTTTCAAGTTTGAAAACTGATGTTTCCTGTCTGATAAATAAAAATAAATATTATATGCTTTACTAATGATTAGGGATGGGCCGAACACCCCCCCCCCCGTTCGGTTTGCGGTCGAACAGTCGAACATAACGAAAGTTCGACCGCGAGCTTCAGTTCACTAAGTGGTATCTTTATCCGATCGTAAGATACCGCACAGCTACTAAAAACATTCTTTATTGAAGAAAAAAAACCTACTAAAATATGGCGTGAGCTATTTATTAACCCCTCCCCCTCCTGAGGATTTCCCCTCCTTCCTGACCAGTCCATTTTTTTGCATTACGGCACTGCAATACTTTGACAATTGCGCGGTCATGCAACGCTTCACCCAAATTAAATGTATGTCCTTTTTTCCCCACGAAGCTTTCATTTGGTGGTATTTGATCGCCTGTGAGTTTTTTATTCTTTTGCACTATAAAAAAAAAAAAGACTGACAATTTTGAGAAAAACACAATATTTTGACTTTTTGTTATTAACCACTTGAGCTCCTGAGGATTTACCCCCCTTAATGACCACGCCTCTTTTTGCTACTCGGCGCTGCACTAATTCAACTGATAACTGCGCGGTCATACAATGCTGCACCCAAACGAAATTTACGTCCTTTTTTTCACACAAATAGAGCTTTCTTTCGGTGGTATTTGATCACCTGTGCGCTTTTTATTTTTCACGCTATAAACAAAAAAAGGCCAAACATTTTGAAGAAAAACAATATTTCTTACTTTCAGCTATAAAAAATATATAGTAAACTCAAAGTTAGTTATAATTTTAGGCCAAAATGTATTCTGCTCCATGTTTTTGGTAAAAAAAATCCCAATGAGTGTATATTGATTGCTTTGTGTGGAAGTTATAGCGTCTACAAACTATGGGATAGATACTGTGATAATCTAACTATGGGATAGATAGATTACGCCATTTTTCTGCTATACAGCGCTGCGCTAGTTTAACGGACAATTGCGCGGTCATGCAATACGGTACATAAATGAAATTTGCATCCTTTTTTTCCCCACAAATTGAGCTTTCTTTCAGTGGTATTTGATCGCCTGTGCGGTTTTTATTTTTTGAGCTATAAAAAAAAGGCTGACAATTTTGAGGAAAAAAAAAACAATATTTTGGACTTTTTGCTATAAAACATGTCCAGTAAAAAAAAAATGCAAAAATCAAATTTAGTCATAAATTTCTGCCAAAATGCATTCTGCGACATGTCTTTGCTAAAAAAAAACCCAATACGTGTAAATTAATTGGTTTACGTGAAAGTTATAGCGTTTACAAAAGGCGGGAAAGATACTGGGATTTTTAGGTTTTTTTTATACTAATAATGGCGGCGATCAGCGAATTATGGCGGCGATCAGGGACTTATGGCAGCGATCAGCGACTTATGGCAGGACTGCGGGACTGCGGCGGACATTCTGACATTGGGGGGTACTGACTTGGGGTCACTGACATCCCCAAAAACACTAATACAGTGATCAGTGCAAAAAAAAAAACACTGACACTGTACTAATGGCACTGGGGAGGAAGGGGTTAAGTTTATTTTGCAGGGAAGGGTTATAGGAGTGAGGGGAGTGTTTTACTAGGGGGCAGGGTATGTGCTGGGCGGGACAAGGCTGATCGAGAAAGAGAAACTCTTCTTTCTCGATCAGCTCGTCCTCGAGCTGTCAGGGAAGTGACAGACAGCACAGCTACTGCAGCTGTGCTGTCTGTTACTGTTTGCTGCCGATCGCCAGGAAACAGCCACTAAGGACCGGCTGTGACCCGGCGACTGACATCCGCGGCGGTGATCGGCAGGACAGAGAGGGCGGCGGCGCGCCTCGCGCGTGCCCCCTATCTGTTTACAAAACACGTTTTTTAAAACGTGGTTTTGCCTGCCAGTGCCGCCCTGCCACCGTATTTCTACAGTGGCAGGGCGGCAAGTGGTTAACTGACAATTGCGCGGTCATGCAACGCTTCACCCAAATTAAATGTATGTCCTCTTTTTCCCACAAAACAAGCTTTCTTTTGGTGGTATTTGATCGCCTGTGAGTTTTTTTATTCTTTTGCACTATGAAAAAAAAAAGACTGACAATTTTGAGAAAAAAAACAATATTTTTACTTTTTGTTATTAAACATGTCCAGTAAAAAAATTTTAAAAATCTAATTTAGTCATAAATTTGGACCAAAATGTATTCATGCGTCGTGGAAAATTTCCCCTTTCTCAGGAGTTTGTGGCGGAATGAGCAAAACTCCACCAAATAAACAACACGCCAAGTAACAGCCAACCACGGCGGTCACATGATCAGAAACCCAGCCCCCCCCCCCACCTCCGGCATCTGAAACACCTTAACCCCTCACCCTCCAGAGGATCCCCCCCCCCCCTTCCTGACCAGGTCAATTTTTGCGTTACGGCGCTGCGTTACTTTAACTGACAATTACGCGGTCGTGCAACGCTGCACCCAAATTAAATTTACGTCCTTTTCCCCCACAAATAGAGCTTTCTTTTGGTGGTATTTGATCACCTGTGCGGTTTTTATTTTTTTGCGCTATAAAAAAAAGTCTGACAATTTTGAGAAAAACAATATTTTTGACTTTGTGCTATTAACCCCTCGCCTACCGGGCACTTATACCCCCTTGCTGCCCAGGCCAATTTTCAGCTCTCAGCGCTGTCACACTTTGAATGACAATTGCGCGGTCATGAAACACCGTACCCATATGAAATTTTTATAATTTTTTTTGAGACAGATAGAGCTTTCTTTTGGCAGTATTTTATCACCTCTGGGATTTTTATTTTTTTGCTAAACAAACCAAAAACAACTGAAAATTTAAAAATTAAATTTACGTGCTTTTTTTCCCACAAAACAAGCTTTCTTTTGGTGGTATTTGATCGCCTGTTAATTTTTTTTCATTTTTTTGCGTTATAAAAAAAACCTGACAATTTTGAGAAAAAAAAACAACATTTTTGACTTTTGGTTATTAAACATGTCCAGTAAAAAAAATAAAAAAATCAAATTTAGTCATAAAAATGTTTTCTGCTCCGTGTCTTTGCTAAAAACAAAATCCCAATACGTGTAAATGAATTGGTTTACGTGAAGGTTATAGCATTTACAAATGGCGGTATATATGTATACTGGGCTTTTTTTTTCTTTTTTTTTTAATTTTTACTAGTAATGACCAGGGGTGGACTGACAACTCATGGGGCCCCCGGGCAATAGTGGATCATGGGGCCCCAGTTTCATTGCCCACACTCAAAAAAGCCTATAAAAGGTACCAGGGGCATATCATGGGGCACCCTACTGACCCCGGGCCCTCTGGCAGTGCCCGAGTGCTTGAATGGTCAGTCCCCCCCTGGTGTTAACTGCAATCAGCGACTTATAGCGGGACTTTGGGACTGCGGTGGGCATTCTGACACTGAGGGGTGGGGGAACTGACTTGGTGTCATTGGTGACATCTCCAGTGACACCAATACAGTGATCGGTGCTAATAAAAAGCACTGACACTGTACTAATGGCACTGGGCAGGAAGGGGTTAACATCTGGGGCAATCAAAGGGTTAACTGTGTGCTGTTTTACATTATGTTCTGTGTTTGTGCTTCACTGTAAGCACACTGCTTTGTATGGCTGTGCTGTGCAGAGCCATGTAAAGCAGTGGGCAGGAGCTGACAGGGGAGAGAACAGTTTTGTTTACTAACAGTTCTCCCCCCATCGGAGATCCTCGGCAATCACTGGGAGCCAGCGAGTAATCACCGGACGGGACCCGGTGATTGACAGCCGGGAATGGTGGTACGCGCACCCCCTACCCGGACATGCAAAATCACATATATATATATACACGTGATTTTGCACACCGCTGCTGCCCTGCAGTATTTCTGCTATGGGGCGGCACTAAAGCGGTTAAGTCATGTGGTATTATAGTAGTGAAAATGTTCTTTATTGTTTCAGCTGTCAGTGGGGTTCCCAGCTGATAGCTGAATGTAAAAAGAGTTGACGTATTGCCTGGCAATTAAAAAATAAAAAAAAACAAGTGGGGTCCCCTACATCTATAACAAGCCCTTCGGGTCTGGTCTGGGTTTTGAGGGATAGCCCCACGCCAAAATAGAAAAAAAATGGCTTGGGGAACCCCCCCAAAAATCTATACCAGACCATGATCCGAGCATGCAGCCTGGCAGGTCAGGAAAGGGGGGGGGACGAGTGAGCGCCAGCCCCCCCCTCCTGAACCTTACCTGGCCACATGCCTTCAACATGGGGGGGTGTTTGAGGCAGGGGGGGCTCCCCACCAAAGCACCTTGTTCCCATGTTGTTGGGGACAAGGGCCTATTCCCCACAGCCATGGCTGGTGGTTGTGGGGGTCTGCGGGTGGGGGGCTTATTGGAATCTTGAAACCCCCTTTAACAAGGGGACCCTCAGATCCCAACCCCCCCATGTGAATGAGTATGGGGTACATGGAACCTCTACCGATTCACACAAAAAAAGTGTAGTGTAAAAAATGACAGAAGAAAGTCTTTGGCAAGTCCTTTATTAAAACATTTTTTTTAAAATGTCCCCCAACCACGATGCCCGCCGCCACCGCCGACCCGAAAAAAAGAAGAAAAAAAAAATGCTCCGCTTTTGACGCTGGCTCCCGGCTGTCTGACAGCTGCTCCGTGATGACAGTTTTTAAATACAGTGATGACATCACAAGGGGCGGGGTGACATCATCGTGTGCGGTGATTAGCCAAAGCATTACAGTCAGTCACGGTGGTCAGGTGCATTTCTTTGTCCAGTCACAACCAGGGGCGCACTGACAACTCATGGGGCCCCCGGGCAATAGGGGATCATGGGGCCCCTGTGTCCTTGCCCAAACTCAAAAAAACCTATGAAAACGGTACCAGGGGCATCTCATGGGGCCCCCTACTGACCCCGGGCCCTCGGGCAGTGCCCGATTTTCCATATGGTCAGTCCGCCCCTGGTCACAACGCACTGTCAGGCCGCAGTGCACTGTGGGGTGCGGCGGGTGAAAGAAAGCCCTATTTGTGGGGAAAAAAGGACGTAAATTTAATTTGGGGGCAGCGTTGCATGACCGCGCAATTGTCGGTTAAAGTAACGCAGCGCCGTAACCCAAAAAATGTCCTGGTCAGCAAGGTGGGGGAGGGGGAATCCTCCGGAGGGCAAGTGGTTAAAAATGGTCCATCCTGTATATTCCCAATTCTCCACGGGGAGGCAAACGTCTGAGCACAACTCTATAGTAACAGGTTCGCTTGCTACAATGACTTTGCAAAAAGGTGTTATTGGAATATATTATTGTTCTCCTGGTCCTTGGAATGTCTTCTTGTGGAACTTTAAGACTCCTTTTTTTTTTTTTTTTTAACAATGAGGTGTTTAGGAATCTGGAGCTCAGTAAAGCTGATAAGGTGTACCAAGATAACAGAATTGAATGTCTTTTGCAATTAAGTAAATAATTTCGGAGATAAAATGTTTATTTGGGATGTTCATGGCAACTGTCCAGGATTAACCCCTCGCCTACCAGGCACTTATACCCCCTTCCTTACCAGGCCAATTTTCAGCTTTCAGCGCTGCCGCACCTTGATTGACAATTGCGCGGTCATGCAACATTTTACCCATATGAAATTTTGATCATTTTTTTCTCACAAATAGAGCTTTCTTTTGGTGGTATTTAATCGCCACTGGGCGCTTTACTTTTTGCGCTATAAATTAAAAAAGTGCAAAAAATTTGAAAAAAAAAAAAAGTTTCTTTGTTTCTATTATAAAATTTTTCAAACAGGTATTTTTTCTCCTTCACTGATGTGCGTTGATGAGGCAGCACTGATGGGCACTGATAGGCGGCACTGATGGGCACTGATAGGCAGCACTAAAGGGCACTGATAGGCAGTACTAATGAGGTGGCACGGATAGGCGGCACTGATAGACAGCACTAATGAGGTGTCACGGATAGGCGGCACTAATATGCAGCACTGATAGGCGGCACTGATAGGTGACACTGATGATGGGTACTGATAGACGGCACTGACTGGCGGCACTGACTGGCACAACCCCTGGGCACTGACTGGTGGCACTGACTGGCAGCACTGCTGGGCTGCACTGGTGGGCGGCACTGGTGGGCAGCACTGGTGGGTGGGCACAGGTGGGTGGCACTGGTGGGCACAGGTGGGTGGGCACAGGTGGGTGGCACTGCTGGGCACAGGTAGGTGGCACTTCTGGGCACAGGTGGGTGCACTGCTGGGCACAGGTGGGTGCACTGCTGGGCACAGTTGGGCGGAGCTTGCGGGTGGCACTGCTGGGCACCGATCATCAGGGCACTGATCATCAGTGCCCTGATGATCGGTGCCGATCCCCGCTCTGACAACTTCCGGTTCTCGGTAGTACTTTCCTCACGATCTGACAGCGTGAGGAAAGTGCAGCCGAGAACCGGCACTTGCATTTCCCTCTGATCAGCGTGTCATTGGACACCGCTGATCACATGGTAAAAGGCCGCTGTGATTGGCCTTTTACCACATCACGTGATCAGCTGTGTCCTACGGACACAGCGATCATGGAGATCGCCGGGTGCGCGCCCCCTGGGGCGCGCAGGAGAGCGCGTTCTGGGAGGACGTCATATGACGTCCACCCAGAGCTGGCTGGCCGCAGTGCAGCCGTCATTCGGCTATCTGCGGTCGGCAGGTAGTTAATTAACAGGTTATTCAGGGCTGGACTGAGGGAAGCTGAAAGGTAGGACCAGCAGGACTGGGGCTTGCAGGCGAGGCAGAGACTGGATTTGGGTGGGAGTATAGTCAGATGGGGGGGTTACTCACCTGACTGGAGTATTCGGACTTGAGGGTGGTCTTGCCAGGATAAGGAGAGGGGTTGAGACTTGTCGGAGGTCAGTAGGAGCCAGGGGCAGACTGCCAACTCATGGGGCCCCCGGGCAATAGGGGATCATGGGGCCCCTGTGTCCTTGCCCAAACTAAAAAAAAGCCTATGAAAAAGGTACCAGGGGCATCTCATGGGGCCCCCTACTGACCCCGGGCCCTCGAGCAGTGCCCGAGTTTCCAAATGGTCAGTCCGCCCCTGGTAGGAGCTTGTGCCAGCACTGGTGTGGTTTCTCCTGCCCTCCCTCGCTGGAGCTGTTTAGTTGTTTGTTTTGCTTTTTTCTTTTGTTTGCTTTTGCTAGTGGTTTTGTCCTTTTTGTGTTTGTCCTGTTGTTTGTTTTGTGTGGGTTCATTGATTTGTTTTCTTTTCCTGATTGCCATTTGATGTCCTGAGGTGTTTGTCTGGTTTTCTGTTTTGTCATGGCAGCCGGCATGGGTCGCTGGGTCTTTGAAGGCGGTGCTGGAGTGACAATTTGGTGGATTATGGGTTGGGCCCATCCTAGGTAGGGGTGTTCCTTCCCAATTATAAGGTCACGTTGGTAAGGTGGGAGGTCATTGGCTGTATCTGGGACTACGTAACTGTAGTATTGTCCCCGAGGCGGTGTAGTAGCAGCTGGGGGCCTTTTCATTGGGTGTCAGATACAGCCGAGTTATTGATGTGAGTAACGGTGCCTTCGAAGACCTTGGACCCGGTTGGGATCATTACTGTCAGTTATTATTTGATTGTACTGCAAGAAGTGTTATGTTAGAGTTATGTTAAATAAATGGGCTGCTATGGCCGGTTTTACACCAAAAAGAGAGTCGCATGGTTATTTAGGTGGGGTAGGTTGGAGGGGTGGTTGTTTTATGGATTAGGGGGGGGAAGTACTAGCCTCGATATTCTGCATGTCCCTCAGTCAAGATCCTTTGTAATCTTTCTATTTTGTAGTCCTTACTTTTACTTTGTACCTCCTACTTTTCTAAATAAACTTTCAAAACCTACACCGTGATCAAAGATCGTTGCTTTCCTTTTTATGTCGTCGTTTTAAACTATTTGTATAGAATCTTTATTACAAATTTAAAAAAATTCCATCCATGGCATGCGGCAACTGCTGCATAGGACCACCTGCTGAACCACAGGACTCTACAGGACTCAGTGCTGGTTGTCAAAGTCTGACAGTCCTGTCTCTGCTGCCCATGGTAAAATATTTCCTTTATGAAAAGGCCAAGACTTCTCTTGGTGATACCCATTCTATATGACTTGCCGTACATCTTCTGAGGCTGCCATTGGTGCTCTGTATCAAAACTGGGGTGGCATGTCTCTGAACTCTGTGTGTTGCCTGGGAACCTCCTAGGGTGCCTCAATAATGAAATTCAAAAACACAAGAATAAGAGCAACAGGCAGATGTTTTTGTCTAGAAGACTCATTACATGATAAAAGAGATAATAGATTTTAGGGGTACTGAGGGCCTCCCTTCATCAGGGCTGAATACTGTTGGTCTGAAAGAGGACCTTCACAACAGGAAATCTGGAAAGCAAAATCTCTTATGTTGGAGCAAAGACCCCCATTTTGAGTTGCTGTGCCAGGACCGGAATCTGAATCCACAACCTCTGCTGCCTCTGGCAGTAGCACTTCTCGCTGAGATATCGGAGATGCTGGATAGCTCCCTGTCTGTCCCTTTTGGACAATCCTGTCTTGTGCCTTGTTTCTGGTGAACCTTGAAATCATCACATGAACGTCCTATTTAAGCTATGCCTTTGCACTTCCTGTTTCCCAGATTATTGTGCTCTCTGCAGCCAATACCACGCTCTTGTTACTCCTGCTGCCATCCGTATCTTCACTATTACTCATAACCGACCTTGGTGTCACGATATGCGGTCAGGTTCAGAGACCAGTTTCTACAGCAGTTGTAAGGCTTACCTGAAACCAGCAGGATAGGTACACCAGCAGCCCACCCTGGGAATGACGCAGGCTCACCTGAGGTGTGAGGTGTGGGGTCTAAGTATTAACCCGTTTTCACCAGAGCTCCTAATGGTGGAGATGGATTGGGCTGCGTGTTAATACCAGGTTGCAGATCTCAAGATCACCCCACCAGGGAATGAGCAAGCTGGAAGCCAATAGCGGATCAAACAGTGTAGGGATCAAACGGAAGCAGAGTCAGTCACAAGCCAAGGGTTGGTCACGGATGGTAGTAGATTAGGATGAGGCAAAATCGTAGTCAGTAGCAAGCCAAAGGTCGGTAACGAAGATGTAGACAGCAGCAGGAACAATGAGCGGGATATTGGCTGGGAAGGCACAATAATCTGGCAAGGAGGAAGTGCATTGACATGGCTTTTATAGGAAGTTCCTTGGAGGAGCAAGGAGTTCAGGGTTCAAGGCAAACAGGGCCAAGGCAGAATCATCCAAAGAATTGTCAAGGGAGCTGTCCAGCATTCCAGGTGACTCAGTGAGAAGAAACATTGCCTTTCCCTGCAGAAGGCCCAGGTTCAATCCCAGGCTCTGACACTTGGCTTGTTCCTCGCCTACACTTCCGCTCGATCCCAACCTTCAACCATTCGTTGTTGACCTTTGGCTTGCTCCTAGACTATGCTTCTGCTTGATCTCAACCTGCAACCACTTGTTACTAACCTTTGGCTTGTTTACTGACTATGCTTCCACTCGATCCCAACCTCCAACCATTCGTTGTTGACCTTTGGCTTGTTTCTAGACTATGCTTCCACTTGATCCCAAAATGCAAACACTTGTTACTAACCTTTGGCTTGTTTACTGACTATGCTTCTGCTCGATTCCATCCTGCAATCATTTGTTGTTGACCTTTGGCTTATTCCTAGACTATGCTTCTGCTTGATCCCAACCTGAAACCACTTGGTATAAGTGTTTTGCTTGTTTACTGACTATATTCTGCTTGATCCCAACCTCCAACCATTCGTTGTTGACCTTTGCCTTGTTTCTAGACTATACTTCCACTTGTTCCCAACCTGCAACCACTTGTTATAAACCTTTTGCTTGTTTACTGACTTTGCTTCCACTTGATCCCAACCTGCAACCACTTGTTTCTAACCTTTGGCTTGTTTACCGACTATGCTTTTGCTTAATCCCTACCTATTGGCTCCTGGCTTGCTCACACCAAGGTGCAATCTTGATGACCATGTCCGGTTACTAACATACAACAAAACTAGGATGACCTTTGGTGAATGCCGGTTAGTGTTTATATCCTGCACCTCTGGTGAGCCTGCATCATCCACCAGGGTGACCTGCTTGTGTACTTCTAGTGTCCATCTAGCAGGTAGAAGCTGATCTACTGTTATAGCTACTGGTCTCGGAGCCTGACCCATGACTGTGACATGCTGGCTTGGCAACCCAACAGTATTCAGCCATGGTGAAGGGGGCCCATTAAGTACCTCTTAAACAATATTTATGGATGTTAATGGATAGCACAACTTATACTAAATTTAGGAATATAATCTCTGCCTGTTTCCTGTGTTCTTCATACACTGTCCTTGGAAGCTACTAGTGGCCCTGGTGTACCAGACAGCAGCCTTGCTGAAACCTCAATATCAGAAGACACTTCATTGGGAGATCCAGCTAATTCAGGGAACCTAGCACTCCAAAATCCTGCTTTTTCAAATATGACATTATTAGGGCTGAAGTGTATAAAACCAAATTTATGTAAAAAACAACTTAAAGAACCACTCACACAATCTGACCCTCACCCATTTCAGTGGGCCCGCCTACTCTTAGGCTGATATTGACATTTCCACTGTTGTCAGGAGGATATAATATAGAGAGTGGTTAAAGGTAACTACACAAAAAAAACATTGTAAAAAAACACAACTATTTTTTAAGGAAGAGAGGGAGAAATGAATGATGATACAGTAGGTATGGGCTGGTGGTGGTGGTTGTGGGGCTCGGGGGGGCCAATTGAGAAAGAGAGAAAGAAAGAGAAAGTGAGATGATTTTTATTCAAATATTCTTTAATTTGAATATTGTTTAATTTTTCTTTGCTAACAATTCTACTCCTGTCTATAGGGAGTCATGTCTATCGAGATTAGGTTTGAATGAGAAGAACTCTAAATCGTTGGTCTCTATCAGATTAATTTGTCCAGGTTAGGAAAGCATGCAAGCAGACTAGAGATGGGCTTTGTGAAAAATACACATTATGCTGTATATAAAATTGTTGCTGTTGCAGTTTTTTACGTTTACATATGTATGCAGGACCTACGTGCATGTTTGCATTTGTGCATTACCACGGGGGACAGGGGTGCTTTACATTTTTATATTATTTAATTCATTTAACACATTTTTTTTACATTGTAACTTTCTGTGGAGAGAGGGAGGGAGAAAGAGAGAGAGGGGGAAAGGGAGAGAAAGAGAGAGAGAGAGGGGGGGGGAAGAGAGAGGGGGGGGGGAGAGGGAGAGGGGGGGGGAAGAGAGGGAGAGAGAGAGGGAGAAAGAGAGAGGGAGAGAGAGAGGGGTAGAGAGGGAGGGAGGGGGGGGGGAGGAGAGAGAGAGAAAGGGGGGTTGAAAGAGGGGGGGAAGGGATGGAGAGAAAGAGGCGAGAGAGAGAGGTAGGGAGAGGAGGGGAGAGAGAGGGAGAGAAGGAGAGAGGGAGGGAGAGAGAGGGAAGGAAGGGGAGAGAGATAGAGGGGGGAGGGAGAGAGAGAGAGATGGGGGAGGGGGAGGGAGGGGGAGAGAGAGGGAGAGAGAGGGGGGGAGGGTAGAGATGAGGGGAGAGGGAAATATAGGGAGGGAGAGAGAGGGGGAGAGGGGTAGAGTGAGAGGGAAGGGGAGGGAGAAAGAGGGGGGAGAGGGAGGTTGAGAGAGAGGGGGAGAGAGGAAGGGATGAAGAGAGAGAGGGGAGAGAGAAGGAGCTAGGGAGGGGAGGGGGAGAGAGGGAGAGGAGGAGAGAGAGAGGGAGGGAGGGAGAGAGAGGGAAGGGGGTAGAGGGGAGAGAGAGAGATAGGGGAGAGGGAGGGGGAGAGGGGGGAGGGGGAGAGAGGGGGAGGGAGGGGGGGAGAGAGGGGGGTTGACAGAGAGGGGGGAAAGAGGGGGGAGA
This sequence comes from Staurois parvus, assembly GCF_062004578.1. Taxonomy (NCBI): domain Eukaryota; kingdom Metazoa; phylum Chordata; class Amphibia; order Anura; family Ranidae; genus Staurois; species Staurois parvus. The sequence goes on from NW_028319090.1 coordinate 243,136, forward strand.
GGGGAGAAAGAGAGCGGGAGATAGAGGGGGAGGGAGAGAGAGAGGGGGTAGAGGGGGAGGGAGGAGGGAGAGAGAAAGTTGAGGAGAGGGAGGGAGGTCGAGAGAGAGAGAGAGGGGGGAGAGGGGGAGAGAGGGAGGGAGGGGGAGAGGGGGAGAGAGGGGGAGAGAGGAGAGAGAGAGAAAGGGGGAGGGGAGGGAGGGAGGTTGAGAGAGAGGGGGGGAAGGGATGGAGAGAGAGGGGAGAGAGAGGGAGGTAGGGAGAGGAGGGGAGATAGAGGGAGAGTAGGAGAGAGGGGGGAGAGGAGAGATAGAGGGGGGAGGGAGAGAGAGATGGAGGAGAGGGAGAGAGAGGTAAGAGAGAGCGGGAGAGAAAGGGGTAGAGAGGGAGGGAGGGGGAGAGGAGAGAGAGGGGGGGGATGGGGGTGAGGGAGGGGGGAGAGAGGAGGGGGGAGAGAGAGAGGGAGAGGAGGAGAGAGAGAGGGAAGGGGGGAGAGATAAAGGGGGGATTGAGAGAGAGAGATGAGGGAGAGGGAGAGAGGGGGGTGAGAGAGGGGGGAGATAGAAGGAGGGGAAAGAGAGAGAGAGGGGGGGAGAGTAGGGGGAGAGAGAGAGAGAAGGAAAGAGAGAGAGAGAGAGAAGGAGGGGGAGAGAGAGGAGGGGGAGAGGAGGGAGGAGAGAGAAGCAAAGGGTTTAGTGTGTGAGGCGATACATCACATATTGATATAAATGATACATAATGAATATGGGTTAAATATATATTTATTTTGGGTTCTAGGAGCGTATTCAGCATGTCCCCCAAGGTATTCCCGTCTTGATTTAAACACCTCAGCCTGCACTGTTTACTTTGATGCGTCTATACCTGCACTCCGGCGCTGAATGTGACATGAATGTTATCGAACGCGACAGACGCCATCTTGGAGGTTCAGAGAGCCATCAGCAAAGTGGGTGACCTTGGGAATGTCGCCGCTATCATCGCTCCTCATCGCTTCACTCTCGGCAAACAAACCCGCAAGATAATTAAACAAATGGTGAGCGGGAGCTGATAGGACTCGGCGTAAATAATCATCCTTCAGCAGCCCGCCATTATTAAATATTTAACCAGCCAGGCTGAAATGTGAAAGACGGAAAACAAATAATGAAGGAAGGGAAGTCTCTGGGGAGGGACGCATTCTCCGTCATCTTCACCAGAAGTAGACCCAATCTCCATGCTGGGCCATCGGGAGCAATGCGTCTGGCCCAAAAATAATGCAACTTGCTATAATAAATAGAGATTTTTTTTTATTCATGTCGAAGGTAAACTTAAGTTTTTTTTATTGGCAAACTCCAGGCAGACATACAGTGTGAGACACACATTAGTGCAGCTCTGTATGCAGTAAACATACCGGCGTACCTCAGTTTACGAACGCCTCGGTTAAAGTAATTTTCGTTTTACGAATGAAAATCCATTAAAAATAATGCCCGGTGTAGGAATTTTTTTCGCAATACAAACTGATTAATTGGCTTTCAATGCATTTATGAATTGTTTTTTAATCATGTCCCTGTACAGTATTTATGCCTTTATAAAGAGTTTTGAACAGAAGACTTTTTTTGACTTTTTTTCTGAACGGATTAATTGGTTTTCAATGCATTCCTATGGGAAACCGCGTTTCAGCTTACAAATTTTTCACAATACAAAAAGTCCCGCAGAACAAATTAAATTTGTAAACCGAGGTATGCCTGTATATTTATACACAAGCAGTGTAAGTACCTGAATATGACCTGGCATCAGCCTCTTCCAGTCCCTGTACAGAAGAGCACAGCCTGGAAGGAAGAAGCAGCACAAGGAGTGTGACAGGAGTCACTTTGGGTGAGGGGCCCATGGAACCCAGCTCACTTGGAAGAGGTGGGGAGACCCCTGTCTCAGCTCCCCATATCCCTCTTATGTGTAAGTCACCCTGTGCCTGTTAGGGGTACAGGGTGATCTGTCTTAATATTGGGTTGGGGGGTTGTGGATTGTTTGGTGTTATGTGGCTGCATTCCATTGTTCTATTGTGTGTCTGGCTTGGGAGCAAACTATTATGGGATGTATGTGTTTATGTGTATTGGCTACATGTCTACACAATAGCAGGACAGATCACCCTGCATCCCTAACAGGCACAGGGCGACTTACACATAAGAGGGAGTTGGGGGGCTGAGACAGGGTTCTCCCCACCTCTCCAAAGTCACTCCCATCACAGAACCCATGATCTGACGTGCTAACTACTAGGCCACTGTGCCGCCCATCTACTGTACATAGTGCTGCCTAAATTTCAGCAAAGAGTATCACCTCTCTCTGTTCCGCAGAAAGTTATGTAAAACCTCTTCATGCATTTCTAAACAAAATGAAATGCAACTTTTATATAATAAATCTATATGATCATTAACTATATGGCACACCTGACTTTCACACATAGATGAACTTGTTGGATGTCCAATTTCAAAACCCATGGCCATTAATATGGAGCCGGTCCTTCCCTTGTGGCTATAACATCCTCCAATCTTCTGGGAAGGTTCACCCACAAGATTTTGGAGGGTGTCTGTGGGAATTTGCTCCCATTTGTGAAGTCAGGTACTGATGTTGGATGAGTAAACCTGGCTTGCAATGATGCCACTCTACCCCAAAGGTGTTCAGTTGAGGGTTGAGGTCAGGGTTCCACAGGACACTCCGTTCCTCCACACCAAACTGGTCACACCATGTCTTTATGGGGCTTGTTTATACAGAGGCACAGTCATGATGGAACAGAAAAGGGTCTTCACCAAACTGTTACCAGAAGGATGGAAGAGCACAATGGTCTACAATGTCTTTGCATGATGGGATCCCCAGTTGGTGGAGAACTAACATACCTTTGGCCTCCCTCCCACCTCAAATCATTGGTGCCAGAAGGATAGTGGCCACTAAGGAAACATAATCCCTCCTAAATGATTAATATCAGTGGTATAGTGACCCCCAGGAGAGACTAGAGACTTCCCCCAAAAAATCACCAGTGCCTGTGGGATCATGAAAATAGGAATCGTGATGTAGAATCATGAGAATAGTCACCAAATTCACAGTGTTAGTGGGATAGTGGCCCCCAGGTAAGAATAGCCCCTAAATCATTCATGTCAGAGTGATTGTGGCTCTCAGGGTAGAATAGCTTCTCAATCTATTGGTGTCGGTGGCACAGTGACCCCAAGAGAGAACCCCTCTCCCAGATCATTGGTGTCAGTAGGATATTGGCCACCATGGAAGTATAGTCCTCCAAACCATTGGTGTTGGTGGGATCTTGGCCCCCAGTGGAGAATATCCCCTCCATTTATTGGTGTCTGTGGGATAGTGGACCCAGGAGAGGCTACCCCCCAAAAAAATCATCAATGTCAGTGGGGTTGTGGCCCCCAGGTGATAGTTGCCCTAAATCATTGTTGTCACAGCGATAGTGGACCCCCTGGGATAATACCCCCTCCCAAAATCATTGGTGTCAAGAGGGATAGTGGACCCCATGGGAGAATGCCCCCTCCCAAAATCATTGGTGTCTGTGGGATAGTGGCCCCCAGGAAAGTCTACCTCCCAAAAAATAATCAATGTCAGTAGGGTTGTGGTCCCCACGTGAGAGTCCCACTAAATCATTGGTGTCACAGCGATAGTGGACCCCCTGGGAGAATGCCCCCTTCCAAAATCATTGGTGTCAAGAGGGATAGTGGACCCCCTGGGAGAATGCCCCCTCCCAAAATCATTGGTGTCAAGAGTGATAGTGGACCCCATGGGAGAATGCCCTCTCCCAAAATCATTGGTGTCAGTGGGACAGAGAACCCAAAGGGAAAATGGCCCCCAAATCATTGATGTCATTGGTGGTATTTAACTTATCATAGGAGAGGTGCCAGGGTCGCCTGCTGATGATTGCCCAGTCAGGGTACTTATCCATTAAAAGTATTAGTAGTACTGTGGCTTTTTCGACAGCGCAATGGGTGGAGGCCCACGTCCTCCAAGGGGCCAGTCCAAGCCTGGTGGGACAGATAGGAGGCTATTGCTTAGAAAAAGAAAGACCACAGCATGGTGGCAGGCCGTGGCCCAATGAATGAGAAACAACTGATGAAGGCCATCACACTTCGTACTTTGATTTCCTCTGTACTGAGTTCCCGGGTCTGTACCTTGGCTGTGCCCACTATGAGGGGTTCCCACCATCCCTGTGCTGAGCTTCCGAGTCTGAACACCTGCAGTTCCCATCATAAGGGTTGAATTACCAGGTCCCTGCTTTGCCCCTTTTGAGGGGCTCCCCCCATCCTTGCGCTGAGTTTCCAGGTCTGTACACCTCCTGTGCTCATTATGAGGGGTTCCCACCATCCCCGTGCTGAGTTCCCGGGTCTGTACCACGGCTGTGCCCAATATGAGTGGCCCATTATGAGGAGCCAGCGTCACCTGCTGATGATTGTCCAAGTATTAGTAGTACTCTGGCTTTTTCGACTGCGCAATGGGTGGAGGCCCACGTCCTCCAAGGGGCCAGTCCGAGCCTGGTGGGACAGACAGGAGGCTAATGCTCAGAAGAAAGGCCACAGCATGGTGGCAGGCCATGGCCCAATGATTGAGAACCAATGAACAAGGCCATCACATTTCATACTTTGATTTCCTCTGTAATGAGTTCCCGGGTCTGTACCCCGGCTGTGCCCACTATGAGGGGTTCCCACCATCCCTGTGCTCCAAGGGGCCATGTCCCCCAAGAGGCCAGTCCAAGCCTGGTGGGACAGACAGGAGGCTATTGCTCAGAAGAAAGGCCACAGCATGGTGGCAGGCCGTGGCCCAATTATTGAGAACCACTGATCAAGGCCATCACACTTCGTACTTTGATTTCCTCTGTACTGAGTTCCCTGGTCTGTACCCCGGCTGTGCCCACTATGAGGGGTTCCCACCAGGGGCGGACTGACAACTCATTGGGCCCCTGGGCAATAGGGGATCATGGGGCCCCTGTATCCTTGCCCAAACTCAAAAAAGCCTATGAAAAATGTACCAGGGGCATCTCATGGGGCCCCCTACTGACCCCGGGCCCTCGAGCAGTGCCTGAGTTTCCAAATGGTCAGTCCGCCCCTGGTTCCCACCATCCCTGTGCTCCAAGGGGCCATGTCCTCCAAGGGGCCAGTCCAAGCCTGGTGGGACAGACAGGAGGCTATTGCTCAGAAGAAAGGCCACAGCATGGTGGCAGTCCGTGGCCCAATGATTGAGAACCACTGAACAAGGCCATCACATTTCGTACTTTGATTTCCTCTGTACTGAGTTCCCTGGTCTGTACCCTGGCTGTGCCCACTATGAGGGGTTCCCACCAGGGGTGGACTGACAATTCATGGGGCCCCTGGGTAATTGGGGATCGTGGGGCTCCTGTGTCCTTGCCCACAATCAAAACACACCCAAAAAAGCCTATAAACGGTACCAGAGGCATTTTATGGGGCCCCCTGCTGACCCCGGGCCCTCGGGCAGTGCCCGAGTGCTCGAATGGTCAGTCCGCCCCTGGTTCCCACCATCCCTGTGCTCCAAGGGGCCATGTCCTCCAAGGGGCCAGTCCAAGCCTGGTGGGACAGACAGGAGGCTATTGCTCAGAAGAAAGGCCACAGCATGGTGGCAGTCCGTGGCCCAGTGATTGAGAACCACTGATCAAGGCCGTCACACTTTGTACTTTGATTTCTTCTGTACTGAGTTCCTGGGTCTGTACCCCGGCTGTGCCCACTATGACGGGTTCCCACCATCCCTGTGCTCCAAGGGGCCATGTCCTCCAAGGGGCCAGTCCAAGCCTGGTGGGACAGACAGGAGGCTATTGCTCAGAAGAAAGGCCACAGCATGGTGGCAGGCCATGGCCCAATGATTGAGAACCACTGAACAAGGCCATCACATTTCGTACTTTGATTTCCTCTGTACTGAGTTCCCTGGTCTGTACCCTGGCTGTGCCCACTATGAGGGGTTCCCACCAGGGGTGGACTGACAATTCATGGGGCCCCTGGGTAATTGGGGATCGTGGGGCTCCTGTGTCCTTGCCCACAATCAAAACACACCCAAAAAAGCCTATAAACGGTACCAGAGGCATTTTATGGGGCCCCCTGCTGACCCCGGGCCCTCGGGCAGTGCCCGAGTGCTCGAATGGTCAGTCCGCCCCTGGTTCCCACCATCCCTGTGCTCCAAGGGGCCATGTCCTCCAAGGGGCCAGTCCAAGCCTGGTGGGACAGACAGGAGGCTATTGCTCAGAAGAAAGGCCACAGCATGGTGGCAGTCCGTGGCCCAGTGATTGAGAACCACTGATCAAGGCCGTCACACTTTGTACTTTGATTTCTTCTGTACTGAGTTCCTGGGTCTGTACCCCGGCTGTGCCCACTATGACGGGTTCCCACCATCCCTGTGCTCCAAGGGGCCATGTCCTCCAAGGGGCCAGTCCAAGCCTGGTGGGACAGACAGGAGGCTATTGCTCAGAAGAAAGGCCACAGCATGGTGGCAGGCCATGGCCCAATGATTGAGAACCACTGATGAAGGCCGTCACGCTTCGTACTTTGATTTCTGAATACGGCGTGTTTCATTTTTCTCAGTCGCCGGTCTCCTCCGTCATTACACAACACTCTGATATGTGAGGGCGACCAATTACCAGCAGCGATCCAACAACCCAAATATCAGGTCAGCAGGTTAATGTGTTAAGTGGAGAAGCGCTTTCATGCAAAATTAATTCGATTTTTCTGGGTTATTTCTAATAGAGAAGTGGTGGGAGGAGAGGTCGCCGGGGATTGGCCGTAAGTGAATGTAATGAGCGCGTGGAATCGCAGATAATGGGGGCCGAGCCTCATCTAAGTGCAGTGGGCAGGAAAGGTCACACTCTGCGGTCAGATACACAGGATGACCTCAGTCCTCGGCGGCCAGATGGGCGACCACAGAAAAATAAAAACAATCTTCTGCGCTCTCTAAATATTGTGCATTAAAGAAACAAATAAAAAGAACGAGGGACTCTAAGGAGACGGGAAAACCACAGAAACCAGGAAGAGTTATTTCAGTTTCCTGGCGAGGAATCGATGTACTGAGCGAAGAATTCGTCACATGGAATCCGGGAACTCCAACTGATTCGCCGGATGTGACTTCCAATATTCATTAAAGAGACGGCACACCCGAAAATGATATTTCAGCATACGGTACGTGCCGGAGGGTTCAACTCGCTTACAGCCCTTTTTATTTTTCAAAGATTATATCGCTAGCGGGATCCCTGTGCTGAGTCCGGGGTCTATATCCCTGCTGTGCCCACTATGAGGGGTTCCCGCCATCCCTGTGCTGAGCTCCTGGGTCTAAATCCCTGCTGTGCCCACTATGAGGGGTACCCAATATCTCTGTGTTGACTTTCCAGGTCTGTACACCTGCTGTGCCCTTTATGAGGGGTTCCCACCATCCCTGAGTTGAGTTCCCGGGTCTACACACCTGCTGTATCTATTATGAGGGGTTCCCACCATCCCTGTGCTGAGTTGCCAGGTCTGTACATCTGCTGTGCCCATTATGAGGGGTTCCCACCATCCCTGTGCTGAGTTCCTGGGTCTGTATATCCCCTGTGCCCATTATGAGGGGTTCCCACCATTACTGTGCTGAGTTGCCAGGTCTGTACACCCGCTGTGCCCATTATGAGGGTTCCCACCATCCCTGTGCTGAGTTCCTGGGTCTGTACATCTGCTGTGCCCATTATGAGGGGTTCCCACCATCACTGTGCTGAGTTGCCAGGTCTGTACACCCACTGTGCCCATTATGAAGGGTCCCACCATCCCTGTGCTGAGTTCCTGAGTCTGTACACCCACTGTGCCCATTATGAGGGTTCCCACCATCACTGTGCTGAGTTCCTGGGTCTGTACATCTGCTGTGCCCATTTTGAGGGGTTCCCACCATCACTGTGCTGAGTTGCCAGGTCTGTACACCCACTGTGCCCATTATGAAGGGTCCCACCATCCCTGTGCTGAGTTCCTGGGTCTGTACACCCACTGTGCCCATTATGAGGGGTCCCACCATCACTGTGCTGAGTTTCCAGGTCTGTACACCCGCTGTGCCCATTATGAGGGGTACCACCATCCCTGTGCTGAGTTCCCGGGTCTGTACACCCACTGTGCCCATTATGAGGGGTTCCCACCATCACTGTGCTGAGTTCCTGGGTCTGTACACCTGCTGTGCCCATTATGAGGGGTCCCACCATCACTGTGCTGAGGTCCTGGGTCTGTACATCTGCTGTGCCCATTATGAGGGGTTCCCACCATCCCTGTGCTGAGTTCCTGGGTCTGTACATCTGCTGTGCCCATTATGAGGGGTTCCCACCATCCCTGTGCTGAGTTTCCAGATCCGTACACCTGCTGTGCCCATTATGAGGGGTTCCCACCATCCCTGTGCTGAGTTCAAAAGACATTAAGTACAAAAGACATTGCTCGCTGAGCTGTCATCAGCTACATAAGAGAAGGGACATCACTGACCAAATATGAATTCCCGGCCATGGAAGCCAATGTGCTGGTTATGATGGTGGTTGCTATGGATGCAGTGGGTGCCAGCACTCGCTTCTTCCTTAAGAACCATTGACAGCAGGAATCTTTCACATATTGGAAGTGGTAGAAATATTCCTTCTATATATGATGTTTGGCTCCCGCCAAACTGGGGACCAAATGGGCCTTCACCTGTAGCTCTACCCCCTGAGGGGTTGCTGGATTTGAATGGGTCCCTCTAGGCTCTGCATGGCCAGGCAACACGCTTTTCCCACGCTTTCCGCACTAGAGTCAGTAAACAGTCCTTGAGCTTGGTTTGGTGATTTTATTAAGGGGTTACACTTGGATAGGGTCTAGGGGTATTGTCAGGGTCCTGTCCACCGCAGAAGTTCTGGAAGATTTGGCATTTCTGCCAGTACTCTGCATGGCCGCAGAAGTACACATCAGCCTCAGTTTGGTGCCAGACGGCCTTTATAAGGAGGCTCATCACTTCCTCAAGTTGCTGGATGATCTCTAGCTCCCTGTGCCTTGTTCCTGTGACTTTGGCCTGTGATGTCCTGTTACCAACTCGGCTTGCTCCTGGACCTGTCTACTCTGCTTTACCCCTGAACTGACCTCAGCTTGGCTTACGGATATTCTCTCTCTCTCTCTCTCTCTCTCTCTCTCTCTCTCCTCTGTGTATGACCTCGGCTATCCCATCTGACTACGTCTGCTCTGATTCCCACCTGGTACCTGACCTTGGCTTGAACCGACTACCCAGTAAACATCTAAATCCCGGAAGGGCTTGCATACCACGCACAGGCGCCTCCTGTCTGCAGACCTATCTCCGTGCCCCAGCTGTGCTTCTGAGTGGACCACCAACCAGCACTCCTACTGGCGACCTGTGCAACTTTGGGCCTGACTCACGCTGTCCCACTCTCAGGGGAGTCTGGAACTCAGCTGCAAGGGAAGCCCTCTCTCCATCACCAGGTACGTGATAGGTATATGGGATGCCCAAGGAACTGTAGCAACTATGTACAAAGATTCGGATTAGCAACAGTCTTTTCTTGAAGACCACTAACAGCTCTTAGGTGTACCTCCTAAGACCCTGGACAATTCCTCCTCTTCACCCAGCTGCATGAGGGTATCCCTGTGCAAGGGGGCCCAGAAGCTGTCAACAGCTAGAAGCTAGTTGGGTCTTGCACCTGACTGCCCTCTCCCCTTATTTGGCTCAGGGGGTTTAAGAATACTCACACTGTCCTCTCCTGTTAGCCCGGTGGGTTGATGGTTGCTTTCAAGCCTTACGCTGGGCTGGCTCCTCCACTGCTACACAGGCTGTCCTCTCCAGGAGGTGTTGAGAAAGTGGAGATCCTCTTCTCCAGCGACCTGCCTGTAGGTAGGATTCCCTCCCTGGGGCCCCTTCCCAGGCTCCTCATTACAGCCTTCCTTAATCCATCTTCCACCCAACGCTGCATACCTCCACCCCAGGCTCTGCCACATTTGATGGATGTCCTGGCCATCATGCCCAGCCTCCTGTCAGGGGATTGGTCAAGGTCCCTCAAACATGCAGATCTGGGTCTCCACCCCTCTTCCAGAAAACTCTTAGGTTTCTGGAAATGTGAGAGGGCTCCAGAAGCCCTGACCTTATAGATCATCCCAGCCTGTCCTGAGGTAACCTCACTACCTCACTCCCCAGGCTGACTCATCGCCAGGGTGCTACTCAACCTCTAACAATAAGCTACCTAACTAACCTGGAGGGTGTTACACATCTAAACACAAAAAGCCAAAGTTAGGTTCAGACCCAGGTTTTGACCAAGCTATAAGATGTTCCCTAGATGGAAGGTGGACCCTGCTGTCTCCGGATGTCTCTCTGATAGATTCTTCACTGCTGGCAGGTCTCTGTGAGGGTGTTAGGCCAGATGCAGCATGCAGTGCCATTGGCCTCCCCTCTCTAGCCTTCATCTCTTCTCTGATGGCCTTGTGGGTCTCAGCCACTCTGCAGCGTGTTCTTGGCTCTCAGCATAGCCTCAATCTCTCTCTATTGGCAGGCTCCTTCCTCCGTCCTCTGTACACAGCCCTTCTCCTTGGCTCCTGTGTCTAGGGGGCCTTCTCTTCTCTGCCAAGCACATAGATCCTCTTGGATCAGCCCGTTCAGCCCTTCTTCTTAGATTTCCTGGCGGGTCTAAAAGTCACAGGCACAGATGGAGCCAATCATGTGGCAGCTCTACCTTCCCTCTACTGGTGGCTTATCAGTCACTGGTGGGGTGGAAAGTTAACTGCAACACGGCCATCAAAATGATGAGCTGGGCTGGGTGTCTTCCGCTGGTTAAAGGGGCCGCCATCCAGGGTTACAAAAAGGTTGTATTAATGAATGAGTTAATGGTAAACAATTCTCATAATACTGAATGTGCTAACTACAGTACTAAGCATGTACAGTCATGGCCCAAAATATTGAAACAAAAAGCCAAATCTGACACATTCCACGCAAAACCCCAAAAATGGACTGGACAAAATTATTGGCACCCTCAATTTAACTTTTGGTAGCACTCCCCATGGAAAAAATAACAGAAATCAATCACTTCCTGGAACCACCAATGAGTTTCTTCCACCTCTCTACTGGAATTTTGGATCGCTCTTCTTTCGCCAACTGCTCCAGGTCTCTCAGATTGGAAGGGTTCCTTTTCCCAACTGCTGTTTTGAGATCTCTCCACAGGAGCTCTATGGGATGGAGATCTGGACTCATTGCTGGCCAGTTCTGTCCTCTCCAGCACTTTGTCTGAAACCATTTCTGAGGGCTGACGTGTGCTTTGGGTCATTCTCCTGCTGGAAGACCCATGGCCTCTGACAGAGACCCAACTTTCTGACACCGGGCCCTACATTGCACCCCAGAATTCTTTGGTGGTCTTCAGATTTCATAATGCCATGCAAGCAGTCATGACATCCAGTGCCTGAAGCAATAATGCAACACCAAAACATCAGTGACCCCCCCACCATGTGTGACTGGAGGGACTGAATTCTTTTCTTTAAAGGCCTCATTCCTTTTTCTGAAAACAGTAGAATGATGAGCTTTACCATTTTGTTTTGTCTGTCCACAGCACATTCTCCCAAAAGAATTTTGGCTTCCTCAGTTTTGGCAAACTCCAATCTGGATTTTTTATGTTTCTGTGTCAGCAGTGGGGTCCTCCTGGATCTCCTACCATATTTCTGTGTCAGCAGTGGGGTCCTCCTAGGTCTCCTACCATATTTCTGTGTCAGCAGTGGGGCCCTCCTAGGTCTCCTCCCATATTTCTGTGTCAGCAGTGGGGTCCTCCTGGGTCTCCTACCATATTTCTGTGTCAGCATTGGGGCCCTCCTAGGTCTCCTCCCATATTTCTGTGTCAGCAGTGGGGTCCTCCTGGGTCTCCTACCATATTTCTGTGTCAGCAGTGGGGTCCTCATAGGTCTCCTACCATATTTCTGTGTCAGCAGTGGGGGCCTCCTGGGTCTCCTACCATATTTCTGTGTCAGTAGTGGGATGCTCTTGGATCTCCTACCATATTTCTGTGTCAGCGGTGGGGTCCTCCTGGATCTGCTCCCATATTTCTGTGTCAGCAGTGGGGTCCTCCTGGATCTCCTCCCATATTTCTGTGTCAGCAGTGGGGTCCTCCTGGATCTCCTCCCATATTTCTGTGTCAGCAGTGGGGTCCTCCTGGATCTCCTACCATATTTCTGTGTCAGCAGAGGGGCCCTCCTGGGTCTCCTACCATATTTCTGTGTCAGCAGTGGGGTCCTCCTGGGTCTCCTACCATATTTCTGTGTCAGCAGTGGGGTCCTCCTGGGTCTCCTACCATATTTCTGTGTCAGCAGTGGGGGCCTCCTGGGTCTCCTACCATATTTCTGTGTCAGTAGTGGGATCCTCTTGGATCTCCTCCCATATTTCTGTGTCAGCAGTGGGGTCCTTCTGGGTCTCCTCTCATATTTCTGTGTCAGCAGTGGGGTCCTCCTGGGTCTCCTACCATATTTCTGTGTCAGCAGTGGGGTCCTCCTGGGTCTCCTCCCATATTTCTGTGTCAGCAGTGGGGTCCTTCTGGGTCTCCTACCATTTTTCTGTGTCAGCAGTGGGGTCCTCCTGGGTCTCCTACCATAGCGTCTCTTTTCATTCAGATGGTGACATATTGTGCGAGCCGACACAGTTGTACTCTGTGCCTGAAGGTCATTTTGAACTTTTCTTGAAGTTGATGGTTCTTTAGCCGCCATTCCAACAATCCTTCATTGCAATCTTTGATCAATTTTTCTCTTTCGCCCACATCCAGGGAGATTAGCTACAGTGCCATGGGCTGTAAACTTCTTGACAAAGTTGGGCACACTGGACACAGGAACATTAAAATCTCTGGAGATGGACTTGTAACCTTGAGATGGTCCATGCTTTTCCACAATTTTGGTTCTCAAATCCTCAGACAGTTCTTTGCTGCTCTTTCTCTTCTCTGTGCTCCACGTGGCACACAGAGACACACAACAGAAAGGTTGGGTCAATTTTTCATCATTTTAACTGGTTGCCGGTGTGATTTCTATGTTGTCAGCACCTGGTCATTTATACAGGCGAGTTTAATTACACATTACAGGAGCGTCCAGGGGCGGACTGACCATTTGGAAACTCGGGCACTGCCCAAGGGCCCGGGGTCAGTAGGGGGCCCCATGAGATGCCCCTGGTACCTTTTCATAGGCTTTTGTGAATTTGGGTAAGGGCACAGGGGCCCCATGATACCCTATTGCCCGGGGGCCCCATGAGTTGTCAGTCCACCCCTGATCAGGTGTCCCCATCACAGTGTCCCCATACATCAGGTACCCCATCACAGTGTCCCCATACATCAGGTGTCCCCATCACAGTGTCCCCATACATCAGGTTCCCCCATCACAGTGTCCCCATACATCAGGCACCCCCATCACAGTGTCCCCATACATCAGGTACCCTATCACAATGTCCCCATACATCAGGTACCCTATCACAATGTCCCCATACATCAGGCACCCCTATCACAGTGTCCCCATACATCAGGCGTCCCCATCACAGTGTCCCCATACGTCAGGCGTCCCCTATCAGTGTCCCCATACATCAGGTGTCCCCATCACAGTGTCCCCATACATCAGGCGTCCCCATCACAGTGTCCCCATACATCAGGCGTCCCCTATCAGTGTCCCCATACATCAGGTTCCCCATCACAATGTCCCCATACATCAGGCACCACTATCACAGTGTCCCCATACATCAGGCATCCCCTATCAGTGTCCCCATACATCAGGTGTCCCCATCACAGTGTCCCCATTCATCAGGCGTCCCCTATCAGTGTCCCCATACATCAGGTGTCCTAGGCTTTTTTGACTTTGGGCAAGGACACAGGGGCCCCATGATCCCCTATTGCCCGGGGGCCCCATGAGTTGTCAGTCCGCCTCTGGGAGCGTCACAAACTTATTTCTTACAATTTTGAGAACAATAATTTTGTCCAGTCCATTTTTTGGGTGGAATGCGTCAGTTTGGGTTTTTGGGTGAAATGCTTTGTGTTATCTTTGTCTTTAGTGAAGTCGACCTATCATTTAAACATTTTCCAGAAGCTATCAGGACAGATGTATCAGTTTTTAGTGAAACAGCAGTTGTAGCCCAATCACAGAAACAAAAAACTAATATAAACTAAAAAAAAAATAAAATAAAATATATATATATATATATATATACAGGGGCGGACTGACAACTCATGGGGCCCCCGGGCAATAGGGGATCATGGGGCCCCTGTGTCCTTGCCCAAACTCAAAAAAGCCTATGAAAAAGGTACCAGGGGCATCTCATGGGGCCCCCTACTGACCCCGGGTCCTCGGGCAGTGCCCGAGTTTCCAAATGGTCAGTCCACCCCTGTATGTATATATATATGTGTGTGTGTGTATATATATATATATATATATATATATATATATATACCTTTTTGGGTTATATATATTTTATAAGGGTTATATATAAATTTGGGTTTTTGTTTCTCCACTGTTTGGTGTCCTACCAATACAAAACAAAAGAAATAAACACGAGAACGCCGAAACATTTGTCATCTGGTGCGTTATCTGGCAGAAACGCAGAGGGACAATATTTTGGGCCATGACTGTACATCTACATAAACCCGATGCGAAGTGAACAGACAACAGCACATAACAACAACTTACTATAATTCACTTTAATTACATGTTCGTTTATGATAAATAGAAGGTAAGAATATCAACTTGTTTCTGTAATAATGCTCAAAAATAGTGTATAGCTAAATTATTGTATTTTGAAATGGAACAATATTCCAGCGTTTTTATCCTCCCCAGTTCATTACGATATACAATCATTTACATATACACCTAATTTGTGCGCGATTACAGAGACGCGCTGATGTCATCTCTTTGCTATCTATCCTACACTCACATGTAATCAGAGTAAATTATAGTAACTTGTTCCATACTGTCGTCTATTCATTTCACATCAGATTTCTGCATACGAACTCACATTACTCCATTCATCACATCCAGCATTATTGTAACGATTTTAACCTGAGTTCATTCTTTATCACAACATTTTTTATAACACATTCATCTCATGTATTATTACAGAAAGACGGTGATATTGTGATCTGATATACTGTACGTGTAATTACAGGAGCTTGTCACAATATACTGTTAGCCATCTACGCCGCATTGAATGTTACTAGCAGCACAATATTTTCACTAACCTTTTTTTTTTTTTAATATTATATTGTTTTGTTCCATTAATTTAGCTATTTTTATGTATCCTTTTTTTTTTTTTTTTGTATTTTGCTTTTAGCTCGTTTAAAATTGTTTTCCGGAATGGTTTTATTCTGAACATGTTGTAACCTGGAATAGAATCTTGTGGGGCATACAATTACTAAATGTGTGTAATTCGGATTATGGAGGTTAATTTTCCTGATGAAAAACATGCAGAATATTATATAGGAGTGACATCACCGCTCTCCAGAATTAAGATATATTATACGGGAGTGACATCACCGCCCTCCGGATATAAGATATATTATATAGAGTGACATCACCGCTCTCCAGATATAAGATATATTATACAGGAGTGACATCACCGCTCTCCGGATATAAGATATATTATACAGGAGTGACATCACCGCCCTTCGGATATAAGATATATTATACAGGAGTGACATCACCGCCCTCCAGATATAAGTTATATTATACAGTAATGACATCACAGCTCTCCAGATATAAGTTATATTATACAGGAGTGACATCACCGCTCTCCAGATATAAGATATATTATACAGGAGTGACATCACCGCTCTCCAGATATAAGATATATTATACAGAGTGACATCACCGCCCTCCAGATATAAGATATATTATACAGGAGTGACATCACCGCCCTTCGGATATAAGATATATTATACAGGAGTGACATCACCGCCCTCCAGATATAAGTTATATTATACAGTAATGACATCACCGCTCTCCAGATATAAGTTATATTATACAGGAGTGACATCACCGCTCTCCAGATATAAGATATATTATACAGAGTGACATCACCGCCCTCCAGATATAGGATATATTATACAGGAGTGACATCACCGCTCTCCAGATATAAGATATATTATACAGAGTGACATCACCGCCCTCCAGATATAAGATATATTATACAGGAGTGACATCACCGCTCTCCAGATATAAGATATATTATACAGGAGTGACATCACCGCTCTCCAGCTATAAGATATATTATACAGAGTGACATCACCGATCTCCAGATATGATATATTATACAGGAGTGACATCACCGCTCTCCAGATATAAGATATATTATACAGGAGTGACATCACCGCTCTCCGGATATAAGATATATTATACAGAGTGACATCACCGCTCTCCGGATATAAGATATATTATACGGGAGTGACATCACCGCTCTCCAGATATAAGATATATTATACAGAGTGACATCACCGCCCTCCATATATAAGATATATTATACAGGAGTGACATCACCGCTCTCCAGATATAAGATATATTATACAGGAGTGACATCACCGCTCTCCAGATATAAGATATATTATACAGGAGTGACATCACCGCCCTCCAGATATAAGATATATTATACAGAGTGACATCACCGCCCTCCAGATATAAGATATATTATACAGAGTGACATCACCGCCCTCCAGATATAAGATATATTATACAGAGTGACATCACCGCCCTCCAGATATAAGATATATTATACAGAGTGACATCACCGCTCTCCAGATATAAGATATATTATACAGGAATGACATCACCGCTCTCCAGATATAAGATATATTATACAGGAGTGACATCACCGCTCTCCAGATATAAGATATATTATACAGAGTGACATCACCGATCTCCAGATATGATATATTATACAGGAGTGACATCACCGCTCTCCAGATATAAGATATATTATACAGGAGTGACATCACCGCTCTCCAGATATAAGATATATTATACAGAGTGACATCACCGCTCTCCAGATATAAGATATATTATACAGGAGTGACATCACCGCCCTCCAGATATAAGATATATTATACAGGAGTGACATCACCGCTCTCCGGATATAAGATATATTATACAGGAGTGACATCACCGCTCTCCAGATATAAGATATATTATACAGGAGTGACATCACCGCTCTCCGGATATAAGATATATTATACAGGAGTGACATCACCGCTCTCCAGATATAAGATATATTATACAGAGTGACATCACCGATCTCCAGATATGATATATTATACAGGAGTGACATCACCGCTCTCCAGATATAAGATATATTATACAGGAGTGACATCACCGCTCTCCAGATATAAGATATATTATACAGGAGTGACATCACCGCTCTCCAGATATAAGATATATTATACAGGAGTGACATCACCGCTCTCCAGATATAAGATATATTATACAGGAGTGACATCACCGCCCTCCAGATATAAGATATATTATACAGAGTGACATCACCGCTCTCCAGATATAAGATATATTATACAGGAGTGACATCACCGCTCTCCAGATATACGAAATATTATACAGGAGTGACATCACCGCCCTCCAGATATAAGATATATTATACAGAGTGACATCACCGCCCTCCAGATATAAGATATATTATACAGGAGTGACATCACCGCCCTCCAGATATAAGATATATTATACAGGAGTGACATCACCGCTCTCCAGATATAAGATATATTATACAGGAGTGACATCACCGCCCTCCAGATATAAGATATATTATACAGAGTGACCTCACCGCCCTCCAGATATACGATATATTATACAGGAGTGACATCACAGCTCTCCAGATATAAGATATATTATACAGGAGTGACATCACCGCCCTCCAGATATAAGATATATTATACAGAGTGACATCACCGCTCTCCAGATATAAGATATATTATACAGAGTGACATCACCGCTCTCCAGATATAAGATATATTATACAGGAGTGACATCACCGCTCTCCAGATATAAGATATATTATACAGGAGTGACATCACCGCCCTCCAGATATAAGATATATTATACAGAGTGACATCACCGCTCTCCAGATATAAGATATATTATACAGGAGTGACATCACCGCCCTCCAGATATAAGATATATTATACAGGAGTGACATCACCGCTCTCCAGATATAAGATATATTATACAGGAGTGACATCACCGCCCTCCAGATATAAGATATATTATACAGAGTGACATCACCGCTCTCCAGATATAAGATATATTATACAGGAGTGACATCACCGCCCTCCAGATATAAGTTATATTATACAGGAGTGACATCACCGCTCTCCAGATATAAGATATATTATACAGGAATGACATCACCGCTCTCCAGATATAAGATATATTATACAGGAGGGACATCACTGTCCTCCACTGATAACCAGCAGTAATATTCTACTTTTTTTCGGTCCAGTGTGCCGTATTACGGATTGATCCTTCCTCCCAGCTCTTCACATCTACTTGAATTTCTGCAGAGCGTTTTGTTCGGAGTGGCGGTTAAATTGGGGCGTGTTGAACAGGCTGAGCGCTGGAAGTGTTATGTTCTCCTCTCCATCTCCAGCCCACAGAAATCAATAACAGACAGCTATCATTTCACTACACGGTGATAATGATTTCGGTGCTCAGCGCTCCACACCATCACATTAACATTGGTCGATACAAGTTTTATCCATCCGCCTCCGGGCTCCAGAGTGCCGCCAGACTGCACCGAAGAGGTCACTCACACTGGAGTCTAAGGGGCCCCGCCTTCCCTCCCTGATGTCCTTCTTTGGGACAGGGGGTCCCAAAGAAGGACATCAGGGAAGGATGGCGGGGCCCCTTAGACTCCAGTGTGAGAGACCTCTCCAGTGAGAGACCTTTCCCTCTATAGATGGACCTCTTTAGGTCAGATGTGAGGTCTCTCAAGTATTGGTTCTCAACCCTAGTGAGACCAGTGCCTGGTAAATTGTTCCAAAATCTTCCATACCTCAACTCATGTAAGCAGGTGCTTCCTGTTTTTTTTTCCTGTTAGGCTCCATTCACACTTGTGAGACTCCAAAGTCGCACTATTTCCAATGTGACTTTGGAGAAGGACTTTATTGTGACTTTGAGTGCAACTTTGATCCAACCTGACACTCTCTGGCACTAAGTTGCATCAAAGTCACATCAAAGTAGTGCAGGAACCTTTTCAAAGTTGATGTGACTTGTAGACGCCATTAAAAACAATGGACTGCGCCTTTATGTGTCCAAAGTTGCATGACAAGTCGCATAAGTGTGCCTAGAACCTTACTGTGCCATGCTCTGAGGTTCACCAGGTCAACTGATTGTGTACAAGTCAAATGTTACAACTTAGCTTTTTCCAACATTTGTTCTTGGTTGACCTGCTGAACTGGTGGATCTGAGAAGGAAGGGTCAGGTTATCCCGCTCTTTTTCAGAGGGTTGCCACCCTCTGCGGGTCAACCCATATAAATAGGGGCTCATTAGTGTCCCAGGGGGAAGTCCTGGATATGGTGAACATGTAGTTGTTATGCTGCCGGTTTGCCCTCTTGAGGGAACCCAGCTGAGGTTCCTAGGGGTCTGGATCTACATGGACTTATGCTAACAACTGCTGTACTCTGTTCAGTGGTGTCATTAGGGTTGGTGTCACCTGGTGCAGTAAAACATGGTGCCCCCCCCCACCATTTTTTTCCCATGGGAGTGAGATTCTGACTAAGCACATTGCTGCCACTGACAGGTGTATGTCAGAGCTTTCACCATGGTCACCCTTCCTAGGAATGGAGGCCACTAAAAGGGTAAGGGAGGGGGGCACCGATTTAAACCAAAGGGTGACACCCTAAAAGGAAAGAACTAGGAACCCTCATGTGTGGGGGTGATAGTGATTATGGCATTTCAGCAGGCACAGGGTCAAAAAACAAAGGTGAGGTGGAGATGGACAGTACAGGTGATCCAGGAGGTGAGAAGTTACTTGGTGACCCCAGATCACAGCTCCCGGCATGATGAGCCCCATGGAGCAGTGTCACAGAGTGCCCATGGATCGAGGAGCCGGAGGTGGTTCAGTGAGGAGCTGGGTTCTGTGAGTCATAGGAAAAGTTCGGAGCAGCATGGTCTTTACTGCCAACAGCTGGTCCGTAAGTCTACCCTTCCCTCCCTCCATCTTGGTTCCTGAGCACCAGCAAGCCAGCACTCTACTTCAGTAGAGTCCCAGCCTCTGCCTGTCCCAGGTCCTCTCCACCACGGGCCTTGCCACTGCTAAGCCATTCTCCCCCACCCATGCTATGCTAAACACGGCATTCCCGCCATTCCTCCAGATGTTTCTGGGATGCTGTGTTTGCATAGCACCAGCGATGATGGCATCAGCCCTAATGGTGTCACCCCTCTGGCGGCTGTCACCTGGGTGTGCACCCCCATAGCAATGCTACTGCTCTATGTGGATTAATTACAGCCTTGGTAGATTACTGGTCAATAAACGTTTGCATTGCTATGGATTACTTTTGTAGTACAACCCCCTCAGGAGTTGCTGAAGTCTGGGTCCTCCTAAAGTCCAGCACAGCCAGGCAACACGCATTTTCCACCCCGACTTGCATCCAGGAGACAGTAACCAGTCCTTGAGCTTTTGTTAGGGGAATTTAAACTTGGATGGGGTAAGGGGTTTATGAGATACCCAAAGGAATGGCAATAGAAGATAAACGTCCTGGAACTATACAAGTCTTTACAAAAAAAATGTCTCTTCTGGGGAGCTTGCCAGCATCTCCTGTAGTACCACCTCAGATACTCCTCTATCCAGCTGTTCTGTGGGAATCATTGGGCAGTGGATTCAGCGCCTGTCACTTTAAGGGTAAGACAGTCCCGGGTAAGAAAGCTAATCCATTTGCCCACCAGAGTGCTCCTTCCCCTTACTGGCCCAGGGGGTGCATGTCTACTCACTCAGTCCTCCTCCTATGAGCTTCTGGGTTGGTGGCTGCTCTCAGGCCTTCTGCTGGACCGCTGAAGGGGTGTACGATCAGGGGCGGACTGCCCGAGGGCCCGGGGTCAGTAGGGGGCCCCATGAGATGCCCCTGGTACCTTTTTCATAGGCTTTTTTGAGTTTGGGCAAGGGCACAGGGGCCCCATGATCCCCTATTGCCCGGGGCCCCATGAGTTGTCAGTCCACCCCTGTGTATGATCTAAGGTCCCTAATTCACATCCATATACTAGGGCCATGGACAGGAGCCAATTAACCTACCAGTAAGTCTTTGAAATGTGGGAGGAAGCTGGAGTACCCGGAGGAAACCCACACAGGCACAAGGGGAACATACAAACTCCAGGCAGGTGGTGCCATGGTCGGGATTTGAACCAACAACCCGAGTACTGCCAGGCGGAAGTGCTAACCATTTAGTCTCCATGCACACGGGGTGTTTTGATAACGCTGGTAATGTTAGCTGTGTAAAGTGAGTTTTTCAGCTTTTTTTAGCGTTTTTGCATTAGCGTTTAGACGAGTTTTGCTGCATTTGCATTTTGTTTTGGTCAAAAAAAGTCCAAAAATGCCATGTTTTAATGTTTTATCGCGTTTCTCAGCATTACAGCACTTTTAAAAAACTCCTCTAGAAGCCCACTAGTCCTGGGTTTTTTTGCAGCCAAAAAATACTGATTCTGATTCATAGGATAACATGCTGGGGGGTTTATTGGTGTAGAAAAAAACGTCAAAAGCCAAAAACAGCCGCTGTAAAAACGTCCTGTGTGCAGGAGGACTTAGCCACTGTGCTGCCCACATTTAGCCACTGTGCTGCCCATTGAGGAGTTAAGCTGCCTATTGATGCTGCCAAGTCAGTAGGTGGCCTTACTGTCCGGACAAACTCTGTCTGAGGCTAGGTTCACACCTATGTAGGTTGCGTTTGAGCCGTTTCTGCGTTGCATTTTGTGTTTTGCACCTGTGTTTTTACTATGTTTTTGATGCATTTTGCGTTTTTCCATTTTTTTTCTTGTTGCTAGGCAGATTTAAAACATAGCAAAAACGCATTACATACTTTTCTGCAGCATTTCCATTGAAGTCTATAGAACCAAAAAAAGGCAACTATTTGCGTTCAAAAAAGTCCCTGACCCTTCCCAAAAAACGCACAGAAATTAGCCTGTCCCATAGGAAATCATGTTAACCTCCTCGGCGGTATGATTCTTTCCGATTTTTTGTGCTGAAAGCGGTACATTTTTTTGCATGGAAATATGTAGTTTTTTATTGTAGGCCTGTAATTTTTAGGAATAACTCACTGAAATCTGTCCGAACAAGAGTCTAGTAAACATCCCGGGGATGATAAAATTTGAAACACGAAATCATAAATTATAATTTAATAAATAATCATAAAAAATAATAATATAATAATAAATATAATTCAATAATATAATCAAACCAAAAACACTGAAATGTGAAATATAGCGCCAAGTTCGCACATCGCTGAGCTCAGTCGCAGAATCGTTTTCAGTGTCTGATGAGGAATTTCCCCCACGAATCATTATCACTCAATTCTGCAAGTGGTTCTGATTTACTATCGCTGTTCTCTAGCCGGTCTAAAACCGCGTCTGACCTAAAGGGACGCTTTTTGGACGCCATGGACTTTTCTAAGTTTCCAGGGAGAAAGAACAGTAAAAATGCAGGCAGGGCGCCGGACAAAGCACTCGGGACAAAATGTATGTGAAATGGTTTGAAACAGCAATGTTATACTATGTAATAATCATTTTAAAAAAAATTTAATTTTTAAAAAATTTCAAATTTGCCGCCGGTTCCGGCCCCCGTACGTCCCGACGTCACAGGGACCGGAACACGGAAGCCGGATGTCGGCATCGGCCGGAGGAGATGGCCGGGGACGCTGCAGGGGACACATCGCGGGAGCGAAGGACAAGGTAAGTGCTGCAGGGAATCCATGAGCAACGCCGCATGGTAAGCCGCTTTTGGTACTCAAATTTTACCCCGAGCTACACTCGGGAATACCGCCGGGGGGGTTAAATGGCCTGTAATGCGTTTCTGCAAAACGCTGCAGAAAACGCTTAGGTGCGAACCTCGGGTAATGCAGGCCATACATGCTTCAAATGCCGAATGATTTTTCGTCCGAAAATCGGAAACGTCGTTCGTTTTGTAATCCGAGGGCGCCACCAATGATTTCGAAAATCGGTCATTTTTCACGAATTTTCCCGCATGCCCGATAAACGAAATGGGAAGGAACCACGAAAATCGGCCCCACTAACAGAGCGAAAATCGGCCGATTATTCTTAGGTCCGATTTTCATAACGAAAATCGTTTGGAATTTGAACCATGTATGGCCGGCTTTAGGAGGTATGTCAATGCACAAAGCAGCATTTGAAACAGAGAAACATCCAAAACCCAAAACCTCAGTCACTAAACCTTCCCCGATGGCTCTGTCTCGGCCCTCGTAGGGTTAACAGCCCGGCCCGGTCCGGCGATACGTTGGAATATCGTCAGCTTCCTAACAGTACTTACATTTCTTAATTAAAATGAGAAGTAATTACTTTTTAATTAAAAAAAAAAATAAAAATAAAGAAGTTTGGAAATGCTGAGCTAATTATGTATATTCCTTAGTGAGATGAGAAACACGCAAATCTCTCTCTATATATGATATAAAGCGATAATATAATTAAATTGAGAAGTAATTATTACTGTGTATATTGTCTCCTAAGGAAAACTCTTTATTTAAAATTCACATATTAAAATATCTGAGCTGCGGAGATTAAAATAAAATACACGTATATATACTTTCAGGTGGCGAGCCCGCTCTTTAAAGGGAAACTGCAAAATTGTGTTCGGAAGGAAAAGCCGGGAGTTGGAAGAACAAAATGTATCTTAAATCACATTGGAAAGACAAAATGACTGTTTTTTTTGTTTTTTTTTTAACTGCTGCAGGTCAGCTAAGCTAATTGTAAAGGACAAAAAAAATCAATTTCAGCCCTAAAAACTATTTATTTAAAATTCACATATTAAAAGACTTGAAATGCGGAGATTAATATATTATTATTATACAGTATTTATAAAGCGCCAATAGTTCGCTCAGCGCTGTACATTACAAAGGGGGACAGAACATGTGACAGAACAATACCAATACAATGCAAAACATGAGGGGATTGAGGGCCCTGCTCTTTCCAGCTTACAATACAATATATATACAGGTGAAACTCGAAAAATGAGAATATGGTGCAAAAGTTCATTTATTTCAGTGCAGCAACTTAAAAGGTGAAACTAATATATGAGACTCATTCCATGCAAAGCAAGATAGTTCAAGCCGTGATTTGTCATCATTGTGATGATTATGGCTTACAGCTCATGAAAAGCCCAAATCCACAATCTCAGATAATGAAAATATTGTGAAAAGGTGGAATATTCTCGGCTCAAAGTGTCCCACTCTAATCAGATAATTCAGCCATAACACCTGCAAAGGGTTCCTGAGCCTTTAAATGGTCTCTCAGTCTGGTTCAGTAGGAATCACAATCATGGGACAGACTGCTGACCTGACACCATCACTGACACCCTCCATAAGGAGGGAAAGCCTCAAAAGGTAATTGCAAAAGAAGTTGGATGTTCCCAAAGTGCTGTATCAAAGCACATTAATAGAAAGTTATGTGGAAGGGAAAAGTGTAGAAGAAAAAGGTGCACAAGCAGCAGGGATGACCGCAGCCTGGAGAGGATAGTCAGGAAAAGGCCATTCAAAAGTGTTGGGACTTTCACAAGGAGTGGACTGAGGCTGGAGTCAGTGCATCAAGAGCCACCACACACAGACGGATCCTGGACATGGGCTTCAAATGTCGTATTCCTCTTGTCAAGCCGCTCCTGAACAACAAACAACGTCAGATGCGTCTTACCTGGGCTAAAGAAAAACAGACCTGGTCTGTTGCTCAGTGGTCCAAAGTCCTCTTTTCTGATGAGAGCAACTTTTGCATCTCATTTGGAAACCAAGGACCCCGAGTATGGAGGAAGAATGGAGAGGCCCAAGGACCCCGAGTGTGGAGGAAGAGTGGAGAGGCCCAAGGACCCCGAGTATGGAGGACAAATGGAGAGGCACAAGGACCCCGAGTATGGAGGATGAATGGAGAGGCAAAAGGACCCCTAGTATGGAGGAAGAATGGAGAGGCCCAAGGACCCCGAGTATGGAGGAAGAATGGAGAGGCCCAAGGACCCCGAGTATGGAGGAAGAATGGAGAGGCCCAAGGACCCCGAGTATGGAGGAAGAATGGAGAGGCACAAGGACCCCGAGTATGGAGGAAGAATGGAGAGGCCCAAGGACCCCGAGTATGGAGGATGAATGGAGAGGCCCAAGGACCCCGAGTATGGAGGATGAATGGAGAGGCCCAAGGACCCCGAGTATGGAGGATGAATGGAGAGGCAAAAGGACCCCGAGTATGGAGGAAGAATGGAGAGGCACAAGGACCCCGAGTATGGAGGAAGAATGGGGAGGCACAAGGACCCCGAGTATGGAGGAAGAATGGGGAGGCCCAAGGACCCCGAGTATGGAGGAAGAATGGAGAGGCACAAGGACCCCGAGTATGGAGGAAGAATGGAGAGGCACAAGGACCCCGAGTATGGAGGAAGAATGGAGAGGCACAAGGACCCCGAGTATGGAGGAAGAATGGAGAAGCCCAAGGACCCCGAGTATGGAGGAAGAATGGAGAGGCCCAAGGACCCCGAGTATGGAGGAAGAATGGAGAGGCACACACTGCAAGATGCTTGAAGTCCAGTGTGAAGTTTCCACAGTCTGTGTTGATTTGGGGAGCCATGTCATCTGCTGGTGTTGGTCCACTGTGCTTCATTAAGTCCAGGGTCAACGCAGCCGTCTACCAGGAGATTTTGGAGCACTTCATGCTTCCTTCCACAGACGAGCTTTATGGGGATGCTGACTTCATTTTCCAGCAGGACTTGGCTCCGCCCACACTGCCAAAAGCACCAAAACCTGGTTCCATGACCGTGGGATTACTGTGCTTGATTGGCCAGCAAACTCGCCTGACCTGAACCCCATAGAGAATCTATGGGGCATTGCCAAGAGAAAGATGAGAGACATGAGACTGAACAATGCAGAAGAGCTGAAGGCCGCTATTGAAGCATCCTGGTCTTCCATAACACCTCAGCAGTGCCACAGGCTGATAGCTCCCATGCCACGCTGCACTGAGGCAGTAATTGCTGCAAAAGGGGCCCAAACCAAGTACTGAGTACATATGCAGCTTCTACTTTTCAGAGGTGCGATATTGTTCTATGTACAATCCGTGTTTTGTTGATTGCATGGAATATTCTCATTTTCTGAGATTGTGGATTTGGGGTTTTCATGAGCTGTAAGCCATAATCATCACAATGATGACAAATCACGGCTTGAACTATCTTGCTTTGCATGTAATGAGTCTCATATATTAGTTTCACCTTTTAAGTTGCTGCACTGAAATAAATGAACTTTTGCACCATATTCTCATTTTTCGAGTTTCACCTGTATATATTTTCAGGTGGAGAGTCCGCTCTTAAAGGGAAACTGCAGATTTGTGTTCGGAAGGAAAATGTATCTTAAATCACATTGGAAAAACAAAATGGATCTTAACCCCTTCGAGCCGGCGCCTCCCGGCCCTTTAAGGGTTTCAGAAGCCGGGAGGTGGGGCAGGGTTTAGGGTCATGTGACCGCCGAGACACACCATCACGATGGTCACATGATCTGGAAAGGTCACGATTGAAAGAGATCGGGACCTTTCTGTGAGTACCGGACGTGTGTGCTGGGAGCGCGCAGGGCGAGTGCTGTCAGCACATATGTTCTTTTTTTAATAGAACGCAAATGTGCGGCCGCTCGGCGTCTAGGCCCAGACACTGGGAGGCTGCACATTTGTGTTCGGTCGGCGTGAAGAGGTTAAATCACATTGGAAAAACAAAATTACTTTTTTTTTTAACTGCTGCAGGTCAGCTAAGCTAATTGTAAAAGACAAAAAAAAAAAAATCAATTTCGGCCCTAAAAACTCTTTATTTAAAATTCACATATTAAAATATCTGAGCTGCGGAGATTAACAATACAATACACGTATATATATTTTCAGGTGGCGAGTCCGCTCTTAAAGGGAAACTGCAGATTTGTGCTCAGAGGGAAGTTGGAAAAACAAAATGTATCGTAACCCCCCTGGAGGTATTCCCGAGTGTAGCTCGGGGTAAAGTTTCAGCACCACAAGCGGTAACCCCCCCGAGCTACACTCGGGAATACACTGCAGCGTTGCTCCGGGATCCCTCGATCACTTACCTTGTCCTGCGCTCCCGCGATGTCCCTCCTGCAGTGTCCCCGGCAATGTCCTCCGGCCGATGCCGGCATCTGTCTTCCGGGTTCCGTTCTCTGCGACGTCGGGATGTACGGGGGACAGAACTGGCGGGAAATTTGAAAATGTGAAAAAGTGACATTCACTAAATACACTAAAATCACATAGTATAACATTCCTGTATCAAACCATTTCACATACATGTTGTCCCGAGTGCTTTGTCCGGCGCCCTGCCTGCATTATTACTGTTCTTTCTGCCTGGAAACTGAGAAACGTCCATGGCGTCCAAAAAGCGTCCCTTTAGGTCAGACGCGGTTTTAGACCGGCTAGAGAACAGCGATAGTAAATCAGAACCACTTGCAGAATTGAGTGATAATGATTGGTGGGGGAAATTCCTCATCAGACACTGAAAACGATTCTGCGACTGAGCTCAGCGATGTGCGAACTTGGCGCTCTATTTCACATTTCAGTGTTTTTGGTTTGATTATATTATTGAATTAAATTTATTATTATTATATTATTATTTTTTATGATTATTTATTAAATTATAATTTATGATTTTGTGTTTCAAATTTTATCCTCCCCGGGATGTTTACTAGACTCTTGTTCAGACAGATTTCAGTGAGTTATTCCTAAAAATTACAGCCTACAATAAAAAAAAATACATATTTCCATGCAAAAAAACCGCTCTGAGCACAGAAATATGGACATAATCAGACCGCTAGGGAGGTTAAATCACATTGGAAAAACAAAATGACTGTTTTTTGGGTTTTTTTTAACTGCTGTAGGTCAGCTAAGCTAGTTGTAAAAGACAAAAAAAAAACTTTCGGCCCTAAAAACTCTTTATTTAAAATTCACATATTAAAATATCTGAGATGCGGAGATTAAAATACAATACACGTATATATATTTTCAGGTGGCGAGTCCGCTCTTAATGGGAAACTGCAGATTTGTGTTCGGAGGGAAGTTGGAAAAACAAAATGTATCGTAGCCTCCCTGGCGGTATTCCCGAGTGTAGCTCGGGATAAAGTTTCAGCACCACAAGCGGTAACCCCCCCGAGCTACACTCGGGAATACACTGCAGCGTTGCTCCGGGATCTCTTCTTACCTTGTCCTGCACTCCCGCGATGTCCCTCCTGCAGTGTCCCTGGTAATGTCCTCCGGCCGATGCCTTCCGGGTTCCGTTCCCTGCGATGTCGGGACGTACGGGGGATGGAACTGGCGGGAAATTTGAAAATGACAAAAAGTGACATTCACTAAATACACTAAAATCACATAGTATAACATTCCTGTATCAAACCATTTCACATACATTGTGTCCCGAGTGCTTTGTTCGGCGCCCTGCCTGCATTTTTACCGTCCTTTCTGCCTGGAAACTGAGAAACGTCCATGGCGTCCAAAAAGTGTCCCTTTAGGTCAGACGCGGTTTTAGACCGGCTAGAGAACAGCGATAGTAAATCAGAACCACTTGCAGAATTGAGTGATAATGATTGGTGGGGGAATTTCCTCATCAGGCACTGAAAACGATTCTGCGACTGAGCTCAGCGATGTGCGAACTTGGCGCTCTATTTCACATTTCAGTGTTTTTGGTTTGATTATATTATTGAATTACATTTATTATTATATTATTATTTTTTATGATTATTTATTATATTATAATTTAGGATTTTGTGTTTTAAATTTTATCATCCCCGGGATGTTTACTAGACTCTTGTCCGGACAGATTTCAGTGAGTTATTCCTAAAAATTACAGGCCTACAATAAAAAAAAATACATATTTCCATGCAAAAAAATGTACCGCTTTGAGCACAGAAATATGGACATAATCAGACCGCTAGGTCTGTCAGAAGTGACATCTTGTTTACTACTGGTCATGTGATCACTGTTTGGCCAATCAGTGATCAAATGAATCGGGACCATATTCCATGGTCCATATTTCCAATCACATTGGAAAAAAAAAATGACTGTTTTTTGTTTTTTTTAACTGCTGCAGGTCAGCTAAGCTAATTGTAAAAGACAATAAAAAAATCAATTTCGGCCCTAAAAACTCTTTATTTAAAATTCACATATTAAAATATCTGAATGCAGAGATTAAAATACAATACACGTATATATTTATATATATATATATATATATAGATATATATATATATATATAGATATATATATATATATATATTTTTTTTTTTTTTCAGGTGGAAAGCCCGCTCTTAAAGGGAAACTACAGCTTTGTGTTCGGAAAGGAAAATGTATCTTAAATCACATTGGAAAAGCAAAAAAAACTTTTTTTTTTAACTGCTGCAGGTCAGCTAAGCTAATTGTAAAAGACAAAAAAAAAAAATCAATTTCTGCCCTAAACACCAATCACGGCTGGGGGAGGGGGATTTGAGACTTGTGCTGAGGACTGGCTGGCTCGCCATTTATTGATGCCTATTGTACAGGAAATATACAAACATCTTTAGCGAGGCCGAGGAAATGTGACCTTTGAAACTTCTGGATCAGCTAATAAGTAGGATACTCCAAATATATAAAATCGCTCATTTTCGATCGGTACAATGCTAATATAAACATTTCGCTGTCCTGAGTAGGACGAGAAACCAGACGCTGGAAACAAATGCGGAAATGTCATGAATATTTATTATATTGGGCAACAGTCTCTCAGGATTCTCAGAAATTATTTAGAAAAAAAGAATTAAAAAAATACAGTATATGTACTGTAGGCAGGTGTGAAAAAAATGCTGTAAATCAAGAAAACTTTCAGAAATAGAAGTACTAATAGTTGTTTATTTTTTTAGCAAATTAATAAAATGGAAACTAAATGAAGAGAAGAGAAATCCAAATCCAATTAACCACTTCCCGTCTGGCCCATGTATATAAACGGCCAGATGGGAGCAGTGCAGGGGTGGGTGGCCGTTTATAAACGTCCTCCCGCTTCCCTGCCTGTGCGCGCTCCCTAGGAGCCTCCCGGTGCTTGCCTGATCACTGTATGGGCCCTCTGTGTGAGGTCCCGATTCATGTGATCACTGATTGGCCAAACAGTGATCACATGGCCAGTAGTAAACAAGATGTCACTTCTGACATCACTGCTTACTACGTGTGAAATCTGGGAATGATCACAGAGATCACATGGTACAGGGCCATTCACAACATCCTTGTACTATGTGCCAAGCTGTGACCAATCACAGCACTCACAGTATTTCTCAGTGGCTGCAAGAATGCAGCCAGAGAGAAGGAGAAATGATTGCTATTACAGCCTTTATGGATGTAAAAGCAATCAGTGTAAAAAAAAAAAAAAACAATCTTCCTCACCCCCCACAAGTAGTAGGGTGCAGTATGTAAAAAAAAAAGAAAAGAAAAAATCATGAATAATAATATAATAAAACATAAAAATGTAAAACATTTTTTTGAAAAATTATAATTTTTGGTTATAAACTAATTTGGGTTATTTTTATTTCTTTTTTACTAAAAAGATAGCTGAATAAATTTTGGCCAAGATTTATGAAGAAAGATTATTTATTTGCAAAAAAACACTTTTTTTTCCAAAGTGTTTGGATGTTTCATTTATATCGCAAAAAAATAAAAATCCCAGCGGTGAATAAATAACACCAAAATAAAGTTTTATCTGTCTCAAAAAAATGCTAAAAAATTCATATGGGTACAGTGTTGCATGACCGCGCAATTGTCATTCAAAGTGTGATAGCGCTGAAAGCTGAAAATTGGCCTGGACTGGAAGGGGGGTGAAAGTGTCCTGACTGGAAGGGGGTGAAAGTGTCCGGACTGGAAGGGGGGAAAGTGTCCTGACTGGAAGGGGGTGAAAGTGTCCGGACTGGAAGGGGGTGATAGTGCCCGGACTGGAAGGGGGTGAAAGTGTCCGGACTGGAAGGGGGTGAAAGTGTCCGGACTGGAAGGGGGTGAAAGTGTCCTGACTGGAAGGGGGTGAAAGTGTCCGGACTGGAAGGGGGTGAAAGTGTCCGGACTGGAAGGGGGTGAAAGTGTCTGGACTGGAAGGGGGTGAAAGTGTCCTGACTGGAAGGGGGTGAAAGTGTCCGGACTGGAAGGGGGTGAAAGTGTCCGGACTGGAAGGGGGTGAAAGTGTCTGGACTGGAAGGGGGTGAAAGTGTCCGGACTGGAAGGGGGGAAAGTGTCCGGACTGGAAGGGGGTGATAGTGCCCGGACTGGAAGGGGGGAAAGTGTCCGGACTGGAAGGGGGGGAAAGTGTCCTGACTGGAAGGGGGTGAAAGTGTCCGGACTGGAAGGGGGTGAAAGTGTCCGGACTGGAAGGGGGTGAAAGTGTCTGGACTGGAAGGGGGTGAAAGTGTCCGGACTGGAAGGGGGTGAAAGTGTCCGGACTGGAAGGGGGTGAAAGTGTCCGGACTGGAAGGGGGTGAAAGTGTCCGGACTGGAAGGGGGTGAAAGTGTCCGGACTTGAAGGGGGGGAAAGTGTCCGGACTGGAAGGGGGTGAAAGTGTCCGGACTGGAAGGGGGTAAAAGTGTCCAGACTTGAAGGGGGGGAAAGTGTCTGGACTGGAAGGGGGTGAAAGTGTCTGGACTTGAAGTGGTTAATATTTGGTGTGACCGCCATTTGCCTTCTTCTAGGTAGACTTGCACACAGTTTTTTAAGGAACTCGGTGGGTAGGTTGTCCCCAACATCTTGGAGAACTAAGCACAGTTCTTCTGTGGATGTCGGCTGTCTCCAATCCTTCTGTCTCTTCATGTCATCCCGAGCAGACTCCATGATGGTGAGATCAGGGCTCTGTGGGGGCCAAACCATCACTTCCAGGACTCCTGGATGAGGATGAGGATGAAGAAGAAGAAGAAGAAGTAGGATGAAAATAAGAAGAATTCCAAGCCGGCAAAAAGTGTATCTGCAGAGCTCCGCTATTTCTGACAGTTCTGTGACATTCCCTCCATACAGCGGTTGAAACATTGTATCTATTTGTTTCCATAACAAATAGATACAATGTTTCAACCGCTGTATGGAGTGAATGTCACAGAACTGACAGAAATAGCGGAGCTCTCTGCAGGGACACTTTTGCCGGCTGATCGGGAAAAATCCGATTCGCGCACTCGAAGTGGGCAAATATTCGGATTCGACGCGAATCAAATTTTTCCTGAAATTCGTATCGAATTCCACTTCGCCTGGTTCGATTCGCTCATCTCTAATTGCAATCCATGGAAATTCTCTGATTTTAGTACAGCGCCTGTTACTTTCACTGGTGCCGGGTTACACCTCTGGGGTGCGCCTAGTGTCACATCCAGATTTCACTCAGAATGCCTGTGTCTATGGTGTCTCCTGTGATCCCAGCCGCCTCTGTATCTATAGCAGCCCTTGAGAGTCTGGCAATGCCTGTGTCTCCAGGAACCTCAGCATTTCCAGTGACTCTCATGAGCCTCCCGAGTCTTCAGTTATTCTTGTTCTTCCCGAGACCCCTGTGCTCTTATGTCTCCAGCGACTCTTGTTCTTCCCGAGACCCCTGTGCTCTTGTGTCTCCAGCAACCCTAACATCTTCAGTGACTCTTGTTCTTCCTGAGATCCCTGTGCTCCTGTGTCTCCAGTGACTCCAGCATCTCCAGAGACCCCTGTACTCCTGTGTCTCCGGTGACCCCTGTGCCCTGTGTCTTCAGAGGCCCCTGTGCTCCTGTGCCTCCAGAGATCCCTGTACTCCTGTATCTCTAGAGACTCCTGTACTCCTGTGTCTCCGGTGACCCCTGTGCCCTGTGTCTTCAGAGGCCCCTGTACTCCTGTGTCTTCAGAGACCCCTGTACTCCTTTGTCTATGGAGACCCCTGTACTCCTGTGTCTCCAGAGACCCTTGCACTCCTGTGTCTCCAGAGACCCCTGTACTCCTGTGTCTCCAGAGACCCCTGTACTCCTTTGTCTTTAGAGACCCCTGTACTCCTGTGTCTACAGAGACTCCAGTATGCCTGTGTCTCCAGGGACCTCTGTACTCCTTTGTCTCCAGAGACCCCTGTACTCCTGTGTCTCCGGAGACCCATGTACTCCTGTGTCTCCGGAGACCCCTGTACCCCTGTGTCTCCGGAGACCCCTGTACTCCTGTGTCTCCAGAGACCCCTGTACTCCTGTGTCTCCAGAAACCCCTGTATTCCTATGTCTCCAAAGACCCCTGTACTCCTGTGTCTCTAGAGACCCCTGTATTCCTGTGTCTTCAGAGACCCCTGCACTCCTGTGTCTCCAGAGACCCCCGCACTCCTGTGTCTTCAGAGACTCCTTTACTCCTGTGTCTCCTGAGACCCCTGTATTCCTGTGTCTCCGGAGACCCCTGTATTCCTGTGTCCTCAGAGACCCCTGTACTCCTGTGTCCTTAGAGACCCCTGTACCTCTGTGTCTCCAGAGACCCCTGTACTCCAGTGTCTCCAAAGGCCCCTGCAATCCTGTGTCTTCAGACACTCCTTTACTCCTATTTCTCCAGACACCCCTGTACTACTGTGTCTCTGATGACCTTCAGTGACTTTCAGTGCATTCTGTGTCACTTAGTGGCCCCAGAGCATCCTGTGTTATTCTGTGCCTCCTGTGACCCCTGCATCCCTGTGTCTCCAGTAGCCAGAGTATCTCCAGAGACTCCTGTGATCCTGAATCTACAGTGACTCCAACATCTCCAGATACCCCTGTAATCTTTTGTCTCCAGTTGATCCTTTGACTTTCAGTTACTGCACAGGATTCTGTGTCACCCAGTGACCCCAGAGCATTCAGTGTCAAGCAGTGGCCCCAAGTTATGCTGTGTCTTTAGTGACCCCTGTTCTCCACCTCCAGCATCCAAACATCCCCAGAGATTCCTGTGCTTCTGTGACTCCTGTGTCTGCTGCAACTCCTGTTTTTACAGTGACTCTTGTGCTCTTATGTCTGCATTGACTTTTGTGCCTTCTGTTACCCCTGTGCCCTCATGTCTCCAGTGACTCCAGCATCTCCAGAGACCTTTGTGCTCCTGTGTCTCCAGTGACTCCAGCATCTCCAGAGACCTTTGTGCTCCTGTGTCTCCAGTGACTCCAGCATCTCCAGAGACCTTTGTGCTCCTGTGTCTCCAGTGACTCCAGCATCTCCAGAGACCTTTGTGCTCCTGTGTCTCCAGTGACTCCAGCATCTCCAGAGACCTTTGTGCTCCTGTGTCTCCAGTGACTCCAGCATCTCCAGAGACCTTTGTGCTCCTGTGTCTCCAGTGACTCCAGCATCTCCAGAGACCTTTGTGCTCCTGTGTCTCCAGTGACTCCAGCATCTCCAGAGACCTTTGTGCTCCTGTGTCTCCAGTGACTCCTGTGCACATCTGTCTCCCCAATTACTCTTGGGACTTACAGTACAATGACCCTACAGAATTCTGTGTCAGCTATTGACCCCAGAGCATTCAGTACCAAGCAGTGACCCCAGAGCATCCTGTATCACCAGTCACTCCAGGTTCTCCAGTGACCCCCTGCACCCTAAGGTCTCCAGTGACCAAAGAGTCTCCAGAGACCCCAACTCCTGTGGCTCTAGTGACTCCTACGCACTCCTGTGTCCTTAGTTACTCTTGGGACTTCCAGTTACTTCACAGAATTCTGTGTCACCCAGTGACCCCGGAGTATCCTGTGTCACCCAGTGACCCCAGAGTATCCTGTGTCTCCCAGTGACCCCGGAGTATCCTGTATCACGCAGTGACCCCGGAGTATCCATTGTCTCCCAGTAACCCTGGAGTATCCTGTGTCACCCAGTGACCCCAGAGTATCCTGTATCACGCAGTGACCCCGGAGTATCCGTTGTCTCCCAGTAACCCCGGAGTATCCTGTGTCACCCAGTGACCCCGGAGTATCCTGTATCACCCAGTGACCCTGGAGTATCCTGTATCACCCAGTGACCCCGGAGCATCCTGTGTCACCCAGTGACCCCGAAGTATCCTGTATCACCCAGTGTCCCAAGAGTATCCTATGTCACCCAGTGACCCCAGAGTATCCTGTATCACCCAGTGACCCCAGAGTATCCTGTATCACCCAGTCACCCCGGAATATCCTATGTCACCCAGTCACCCCAGAGTATCCTATGTCACCCAGGGACCCCGGAGTATCCCAAGTCACCCAGTGACCCCAGGAGTATCCTGTGTCTCCCAATGACCCTGGAGTATCCTGTGTCACCCAGTGACCCCAGAGTATCCTATGTCACCCAGTGACCCCAGAGTATCCTGTATCACCCAGTGACCCCAGAGTATCCTATGTCACCCAGTGACCCCCAGAGAATCCTGTGTCACCCAGTGACCCCAGAGTATCCTATGTCATGCAGTGACCCCGGAGTATCCTGTGTCACCCAGTGACCCCGGAGTATCCTGTGTCACCCAGTGACCCCGGAGTATCATGTGTCACCCAGTGACCACAGAGTATCCTATGTCACCCAGTGACCCCAGAGTATCCCATGTCACCCAGTGACCTCGGAGTATCCCATGTCATCCAGTGACCCGGAGTATCCCATGTCATCCAGTGACCTCGGAGTATCCCATGTCATCCAGTGACCCGGAGTATCCCATGTCATCCAGTGACCCGGAGTATCCCATGTCATCCAGTGACCCGGAGTATCCCATGTCATCCAGTGACCTCGGAGTATCCCGTGCCACCCAGTGACCCCGGAGTCATCCTTTGACTCCAGTGGGCCCTTAGCGCCTCCATGGCACCTGCAGCCTCAGGCACGCTCCTGTATTTCCAGGACTGTCTCTCTCTTGGTGAACACGGCTCCCTCTCCATGACAGTCCGATGTTCTCTGTATTGGTTTCTCTTGTCTCCTGAATGATATTTGCAAATTGTGATTTTTGAAAAGCGTGAATCTGAATTCTATTTAGTAAACATTCTCTCGCTCCCCGTCTCAGGAAGCCACAGGCTGTGCTCGCCCGAGCGTGATATCCAGCGTGTAATGACCTGCGGGACGTTTGATTAATGGTCGGCGGCGTGAGCTCATCTCTGCGCCGCGCGGCCGACATTAAGCCCTTCACCTTTTTTTTTTTTTTTTACAGCTTAAGTAATAACCCCAGGTAGTAATCTTTATTCATTCCGTATTAGGCAAATGTCCGCCCGGAACCCCGGCGCACCAAATTTCACCCCGCCGCTTCCAAATCCTTCCTCTAATCACAAATCTTGTGAAAGCCGCTACCTGAGTGCATTAGAGGAGCGCGGATTCAATCACGGCGGATTGCACACTACATAAAATAGACAGCCTACAGCGTCATTATCTTCCCCGCCGCCGCTGATGTCTTTTCATTTTAATCAGGTTTTAATCCCCTAGATTTTTTTTTTGGGGGGGAGAATGGGAAGTACGGAGGAATGAAATTTAAATTAAAAAAAAAAAAAAAATCTGATATTAAATCGAAAAAAAAAAAAAGTAACGGAGACGACAGCTGTTGTGGATGATGTAACGTTACATCCCGCCATCTCCCGGATAGCGAGACAGGGCGGCAGATGGGGAACGGGGAACTTGGCGGAGTTACCTGAGCTGATTGCTGGAGGGAGGCCGCTTGGTGTGAAGACGGACCTCCATGTTTGTTATTACACCTAAAGTGTACCTGTCAGCAGATATTATTCATATTAGGTAGGTAGGTAGGTGCTCAATAATGTGTCATAACAGGTATGTATTACCTCCCACAGAGATCACAGAGCTTCTCCTGACAATGCATGGAGCCACCTCTGCTCAGGTATCACCTAAGGTCACAATCCAATCTTCTCTTCTCTTCTCTCTTCTCTTCTCTTCTCTTCTCTTCTCTCTTCCTCTTCTCTCTTCTCTTCTCTCTTCTCTTTCTCTTCTCTTTCTCTTCTCTTCTCTCTTCTCTTCTCCTCTCCTCTCTCTTCTCTTCTCTCCTATCTTCTCCCTTCTCTCTTCTCCTCTCCTATCTTCTCCCTTCTCTCTTCTCCTCTCCTCTCCCTTCTCTCTTCTCCTCTCCTCTCCTATCTTCTCCCTTCTCTCTTCTCCTCTCCTCTCCCTTCTCTCTTCTCCTCTCCTCTCCTCTCTTCTCCTCTCCTCTCCCTTCTCTCTTCTCCTCTCCTATCTTCTCCCTTCTCTCTTCTCCTCTCTTCTCTGCTCAGGTATCATCTCTGCTCAGGTATCATCTAAGGTCACAATCCAATCTTCTCTTCTCTTCTCTCTTCTCTTCTCTCTTCTCTTCTCTCTTCCTCTTCTCTTCTCTCTTCTCTTTCTCTTCTCTCTTCTCTTCTCCTCTCCTCTCTCTTCTCTTCTCCTCTCCTATCTTCTCCCTTCTCTCTTCTCCTCTCCTATCTTCTCCCTTCTCTCTTCTCCTCTCCTCTCCCTTCTCTCTTCTCCTCTCCTCTCCTATCTTCTCCCTTCTCTCTTCTCCTCTCCTCTCCTCTCCTCTCTTCTCTTTCACCTTGTGACTTGCTACAAAGTTACAATGTACAGTCTGATCACTGGGGGAAAGGAGACTGAGGAAATGCTTCCTTACAATGTACAGTCTGATCACTAGGAGGGGGGACTGAGGAAATTCTTCTATACAATGTACAGTCTGATCACCGGGGAATAAAACTGAGGAAATGCTTTCTGTTGCCTGCAGCAGTCTGATTACCTGATTTCAGCTTAAGTGGAGACATTTCCATCCGAATCTTCTATTGTGACTAATGGTTGGACTGCTCAAACATATATCTGAGGTTCTCTTCACACGGATGTGAATTCTATGCGGATTTAATCCGAAAGGGACAGATTCACGTCATCTGAAAAAATATTGTTTTCAGTGAAGGCCGTTCACATCTATGTGGTGCGCTGCTGATCCGGTTAGAAAAACGGTCCTATGAGAGTTTAGTCCGGTGTGGTGCAAATTTAATCTCCCTAGACTTCAATGGGGATGGGGAACTGCAATCCTGTGTTCACATCAATGCGAATCCAGCTGTTTGAAGTCAATGGAAGGCGATTTTGCATTGAAGTCCATGGGAGGCGATTGTGACTTGAAGTCAATGGGAGGCTTATCAGAATTACACCTGAATTGAACCTGAACTGCTGAACAATTCGCATCAGAATCGCACCTGACACAGAAATCGCACTGTGAATTGGCACCAAACTCATAGTCAAAAACGGATGGAATTCCCAACGCATCGGTATGAACTGAGCCTAATTGCTAGCGATGGGCTGAAACCCTGTTCAGTTTGCGGTCGAACATTCAAACCTAACGAAAGTCCGACAGCGAACTTCGATCCGGGATAATTCACTAAGCGACATCTTACCACATCCGAGTTAGTTGCCGGCAATTAAACATTTGCAAAAAAAATGCATGGGGTCTCCCCCATCCACACCACGCCCTTCAGGTCTAGTATGGATTTTGAGGGGAATCCTCACGCCAAAATTGTTTAAAAAATAGCGTGGGGTCCCCCCCAAAATCCATACCAGACCCTTATCTGAGCATGCAGGTCAGGAAAGGGGGGGGGATGAGCGAGCGAACCAGGCCACATGCCCTCAATATGGAGGGGGGTGCTTTGGGGACAAGGGCCTCTTCCCCACAATTGTGGTCGGTGGTTGTAGGGAGTATGTTGGCGGGGAGCTTATCAGAATCTGGAAGCCCCCTTTAACAAGGGGCCCCACTATCCCGGCCCCCTCCTTGTGAATGAGTATGGGGTACATGGTACTGCTACTCATTCACATGTCCCCCGAAGTAGATCCAACGTCAATCGCGACGCCCGCCGACTCGAAAAAAGAAAAACAGAAAAAAGGCTCCGCCCTCAACTCTGGCTCCTGAAAGCTCCGTAAGCCTGACAGTTCCTAAATATATAAGGGGCAGGACCACCCAGTGATGTCATCTGGGTGACCCCGCCCCCCTTGTGACATCATCGTGTGCTGTGATTTGCCAAAGCATTGCACCTGACCTGTGCTGTGTGACAAACCTCAGAACTCACCTCTTTCCGCCATTCGTCAGGATGTACTCGCTCTGGAAACTGTTGCCCTTCGCTGCCCAGAGACGGAGCGCAGGGGGAAAAAAAGGGGGACACTGATTGGCTGCTATTGCAGCCTAAGATGAGGAATTGGATTGGCTGCTGACGCAACCTGGACTGAGCCTGACCCTGGAACAGGGCACCCGGAGGTGTTTTCATTGCCCACCTGGGCCAGGAGTCTGATTGGCAACTGCGCAACCCCTAGCCCTGCAGAGAATTTCCCCCCCTTCCTGACCGGGCCATTTTTTGCAATACAGCGCTGCATTAATTTCACTGACAATTGCGCGGTCATGCAACGCTTCACCCAAAATGAAATTTACATCTTTTTTTACCACGAATAGAGCTTTCATTCGGCGGTATTTGATTGCCTGTACGTATTTTATTTTTTGCGCTATAAACAAAAAAATACCAGCAATTTAAAAAAAACCCAGTATTTTTGACTTTTTGCTATAAAACATGTCCAATAAAAAAATGTAAAAAATCTAATTTCGTCATAAATTTCGGCCGTGTAAATGCGTGTAAATGAATTGCTTTACGTGAAAGTTATAGTGTTTACAAATGGCGGTATATATACAAGATTTTTTTTTTACTAGTAATGACGCCGAACAGCGACTTATAGTGGGACTACATTCTGACACTGGGGGGGGGGGGGGGGAACTGACTTGGTGTCACTGACATCCCCGGTGACACCAATACAGTGATCGGTGCTAATAAAAAGCACTGACACTGTACTAATGGCACTGGGCAGGAAGGGGTTAACATCTGGGGCGATCAAAGGGTTAACTGTGCGCTGTTTGTGCTTTACTGTGCTACGCAGAGCCATACAAAGCAGTGTGCAGGAGCTGACAAGGGACAGATCTGTTTTGTTTATACACAGGTCTCTCCCCCCGTCAGTAATACTTGGCGATCGCCGGGTGCCGGCGGGGAATCACTGGCTGGGACCCGGTGATTGACAGCCAAGGCTGCTAATGGCGGAGCGGGTATCTGCCTGGAACTGCAAAATCACACACACACATATATATATATACAGTCATGGCCGAAATTGTTGGCACCCTTGATATTTCTCCAGGAAATCATGTATTTCTCACGAAACGTATTGCATTAACACATGTTTTGCTATACACATGTTTATTCCCTTTGTGTGTATTGGGACAAAACAAAAAAAGGGAGGAAAGAAAGCAAATTCGACATAATGTCACACAAACCTCCAAAAATGGGCTGGACAAAAGTATTGGCACCCTTTCACAACTGCGGATAAATAAGAATGTTACAAGCATGTGATGCTCCTGTAAACTCACCTGGGGCAAGTAACAGGTGTGGGCAATATAGAAATCACACCTGAAAGCAGATAAAAAGGAGAGACGTTCACTTAACCTTTGCATTGTGTGTCTGTCTGTGCCACACTAAGCATGGACAACAGAAAGAGGAGACGAGAACTGTCTGAGGACCTGAGAACCAAAATTGTGGCAAAATATCAACAATCTCAAGGTTACAAGTCCATCTCCAGAGAACTAGATTTGCCTTTGTCCACAGTGCGCAACATTATCAAGAAGTTTGCAACCCATGGCACTGTAGCTAATCTCCCTGGTCGTGGACGGATGAGGAAAATTGATGAAAGATTGCAACGCAGAATAGTCCGGATGGTGGATAAGCAGCCCCAAACATGTTCCAAAGACATTCAAGCTGTCCTGCAGGCTCAGGGAGCATCAGTGTCAGCGCGAACTATCCGTCGACATTTAAATGAAATGAAACGCTATGGCAGGAGACCCAGGAGGACCCCACTGCTGACACAGAGACATAAAAAAGC
Source organism: Staurois parvus (assembly GCF_062004578.1). Taxonomy (NCBI): domain Eukaryota; kingdom Metazoa; phylum Chordata; class Amphibia; order Anura; family Ranidae; genus Staurois; species Staurois parvus. Next base: position 284,084 of record NW_028319090.1, read on the forward strand.
AAGACTACAGTTTGCCAAAATGTACTTGAGTAAGCCAAAAGCCTTCTGGGAAAACGTCTTGTGGACAGATGAGACCAAGATAGAGCTTTTCGGTAAAGCACATCATTCTACTGTTTACCGAAAACGGAATGAGGCCTACAAAGAACAAAACACAGTACCTACGGTAAAATATGGTGGAGGTTCAATGATGTTTTGGGGTTGTTTTGCTGCCTCTGGCACTGGGTGCCTTGACTGTGTGCAAGGCATCATGAAATCTGAGGATTACCAAAGGATTTTGGGTCGCACTGTAGGGCCCAGTGTCAGAAAGCTGGGTTTGCGTCCAAGATCCTGGGTCTTCCAGCAGGACAATGACCCCAAACATACGTCAAAAAGCACTCAGAAATGGATGGCAAAGAAGCGCTGGAGAGTTCTGAAGTGGCCAGCAATGAGCCCAGATCTAAATCCCATTGAACACCTGTGGAGAGATCTTAAAATTGCTGTTGGGAAAAGGTGTCCTTCCAATAAGAGAGACCTGGAGCTGTTTGCAAAGGAAGAGTGGTCCAAAATTCCGGGTGAGAGGTGTCAGAAGCTTATTGATGGTTATAGGAAGCGACTGATTTCAGTTATGTTTTCCAAAGGGTGTGCAACCAAATATTAAGTTAAGGGTGCCAATACTTTTGTCCAGCCCATTTTTGGGGTTTTGTGTGACATTATGTCATATTTGCTTTTCTGCCTCTGTTTTATATTTGTTCCAATACATACAAAGGGAATAAACATGTGTATAGCAAAACATGTGTTAATGCAATACCTTTTTTGTGTGAAATACTTGATTTTCAGGAAAAATATCAAGGGTGCCAACAATTTCGGCCATGACTGTATATATATATATATATATATATGTGTGTGATTTTGCGCACCCGTGCCGCCCTGTAGCAGTATTTCGGCTATAGGGCGACGTGGAAGTGCATGGACGGAAAGGCGTGCCCACTTGCTGACATTCAAAACTATAGGCTCCCTTGACACCATTTCCCCTGCAGGAGCAAATTGGATCGTGCTTTGCTGGTCTTTTTTGCCTTCCTCTGGATCAACTGTGGGTGTAGGATTATAACTTTTTTTTTTTTTCTGTGGTTGAACTGGATGGACTTTTGTCTTTTTTCAGCCAGACTAACTATGTAACCATGCAGGTGCAACGAAACGTGCACATTTCAACCCATTTTCCAAGTTTTCCTGCACATTACGTGTAGGGCAGCCCGTTCATTGCAATGGGCTGCCCTACGTGCAAGAAACACACAAAAGAAGTCCCTGACCCTTTTGCAAAATCGTGCCGAGTGCATATTATCAGATGCATGGGGGTGCCATTAGGAATTAATAGGGGGGGGGGGGGCCACGCCATTCTGTCCATGCAGTTGGCAGGTCTTAACTCACCAGATGTAATGGCACCACTGCATGCTTGCTGAAGGGCAGCACCTTTCTGTACGTGTCGGTAAAGCGCGCAGTTTTGTGCACATTGCTGACACGCACAAAGTGTGAACCTAGCCTAATGCAGGGTCGAAAAACGGACGTTTTTTTTTTAAAAAATGAAAAATCGGTCATTCGATCGTCCGATGTTACCATCAACGGTAAAAAAATCGGCTGATTTTCGTCCCGTCTACGGACGGCATTTAACCCCGGCATTTAACCCATAATAAGAGCTCCGCTATTATATTTTCTATGAAAAGTCTTGCGGTTGCAACAATGTATCCATTTGTATCCATTTCGGATACAGATGTTTTTATTCGGATACAAATAGATACATTGTTGCAACCGCAAGACTGTTCATGTCAAATATAATAGCAGACTGGAATTCTTCTTTTTCTATTTTCTTCTTCTTTTTCTTCTTCTTTTTCTTCTTCTTGAAGGTCATGGCTCATGCGCAGATTTTTGATCGGTAAAACGATTGGCCAATTTGCCCATCATTGCCGGGAAAATCGGCCGATCGTCAAAACCGGCGGCGAATTTTCCAACTTGACCGATAAAAAAAAATGTGCCAAAACCCTGAAAAAGGGCCAACCAATTAACCCACTAACAATGCGAAAATCGGCCGATTTTCGACCCGTCTATGGCCTGCATTAGGCTGTCCATACACTATACAATTTTCTGTCCAATTTCCTTTAGATTTACCTTCAACTATGTAGTGCAAGAGCCCGCCTAATTGGATGCAATTGAAAGTGTTGTTAGTTTTGACCTCCTATTATATGTTTTTTGATAAATCTAAACCAAAAATCTCAAGAAATCTCAAGAAATCTCAAGAAAGTTGTATAATGTATGGCCAGCGTTTCCCTAGGTTCACATCTGTGGGTGGTGCCACCCCACCCACACAGAGAATTGGGAACCGCGGGCGGGTGCCATTAGTTTTAATGACATGCCGCCTGCACTGGAAAACGCGACCGTACTGGGAGCCTCGGCTGCGTTTTCCAAAGTAGTGCCGGGACTTCTTTCCCTGCGTGTCCCGGGGCATGGGAGTCCATTCAAATGAATGGGCTCTCATGTGCGTGCAAAACGCGGCCCGCACGGCCGCATAGATGTGAACCCGGGGTCACTGAGTAATATATATTATTTTTATTTTTGCTATCAAAATTTATTTATGAAATTTACGCATCTGGTAAAGGTTGGCTACAAGTTCAAATCTGACACAGCAAAACCTACCCGTAGTATCAAGTATCGTGGTCTATTACTAAAACATTTGTTGAACGAGCGTGACCAGCATTCGCCCACCCTTGACGAATTCTGACTGTACTGTGCTTAAAGTGGTACTGAAACCAAGAAGCAAACATTTATTATTTTGCGGCTTACCAATTCTTAGATGTGACGGCTGCATTTGTTTTCTTTTTCAGGCTTTTTTTTCCTTCTATTTTCATCTGGTGATCCAGACAGCAAGTCTGTTGTTTTTCGAAAGCACAAGCTTTCCAGAAGAATGTATCAGTTTACATGCATGAGACAAACCTCTCAACACTGGCAGGGGAGATTACAATGATCAGCTTTTACCCTAGGTTCACATCTGTGCGGGTGGTGCCGCTGTGGATCCGCATGAAAATCCGTGCAGCCGCACCACCCGCACAGAGGAATGCGGACCCGTGGGCAGGTGACATTAGTTCTAATGGCACGCCGCCCGCACTGGAAAACGCAACCGTACTGGGAACCTCAGCAGCGATTTCCAAAGTAGTGCCGGGACTTCTTCCCTGCGTGTCACGGGCACAGGAGTCCATTCAAATGAATGGGCTCTCGTGGCCATGCAAAACGCGACCCGCACGGCCGCATAGATGTGAACCCGGGGTTATTTATTCATTTAAAAACCTTTATCCCAAAAATTTAAAAAAATGTTTGTTGCATCTGAATATAAAGTGTTGGCTTCAATTTGTTAGTGTATCTAAATCTGCTAGTTCATCTAACACTCCCCTCCCCCCAGACTGACAATGCTGCTATCCAAAGATGCCCCTTGCACTCACGCTCCTTCATTCAGAGTGGGGGGGGGGGCGCTCTAATACAGGGGGTGTGTTACTGGCCAGATCAGCAGGGGGAAAAAGAGGGGGAAAAAAGGCAAAGAAAAGAAAAATAATGCAGCCACCACATCTAATGATTGGTAAGCTGCAATATATTATATTTTTAGTTTAAAGCTTAAATACCGCTTTAATAGACTGGTTTCCTTTGATCGTCAGCTCCATCTAGTGGCCGCAATGCAGTATTTTTCCCGAAATACCTCAGTCAGAAAAAAATACCACATCAGGGCCACTAGATGGAGCCGCTGATTACTGGAAAATAACTATTAACCACTTCAAGTCCGGACACTTTCACCCCCTTCCAGTCCGGACACTTTCCCCCCCTTCCAGTCCGGACACTTTCCCCCCCTTCCAGTCCGGACACTTTCACCCCCTTCCAGTCCGGACACTTTCCCCCCTTCCAGTCCGGACACTTTCCCCCCCTTTCCAGTCCGGACACTTTCCCCCCCTTTCCAGTCCGGACACTTTCTCCCCCTTCCAGTCCGGACACTTTCACCCCCTTCCAGTCCGGACACTTTCACCCCCTTCCAGTCCGGACACTTTTCCCCCCTTCCAGTCCGGACACTTTCCCCCCCTTCCAGTCCGGACACTTTCACCCCCTTCCAGTCCGGACACTTTCCCCCCCTTCCAGTCCGGACACTTTCACCCCCTTCCAGTCCGGACACTTTCCCCCCCTTCCAGTCCGGACACTTTCCCCCCCTTCCAGTCCGGACACTTTCACCCCCTTCCAGTCCGGACACTTTCCCCCCCTTCCAGTCCGGACACTTTCCCCCCCTTCCAGTCCGGACACTTTCACCCCCTTCCAGTCCGGACACTTTCCCCCCTTCCAGTCCGGACACTTTCACCCCCTTCCAGTCCGGACACTTTCACCCCCTTCCAGTCCGGACACTTTCCCCCCTTCCAGTCCAGACACTTTCCCCCCTTCCAGTCCAGACACTTTCACCCCCTTCCAGTCCGGACACTTTCCCCCCCCTTTCCAGTCCGGACACTTTCCCCCCCCTTTCCAGTCCGGACACTTTCTCCCCCTTCCAGTCCGGACACTTTCTCCCCCTTCCAGTCCGGACACTTTCACCCCCTTCCAGTCCGGACACTTTCCCCCCCTTCCAGTCCGGACACTTTCACCCCCTTCCAGTCCGGACACTTTCCCCCCCTTCCAGTCCGGACACTTTCACCCCCTTCCAGTCCGGACACTTTCCCCCCTTCCAGTCCGGACACTTTCACCCCCTTCCAGTCCGGACACTTTCACCCCCTTCCAGTCCGGACACTTTCCCCCCTTCCAGTCCAGACACTTTCCCCCCTTCCAGTCCAGACACTTTCACCCCCTTCCAGTCCGGACACTTTCCCCCCCCTTTCCAGTCCGGACACTTTCCCCCCCCTTTCCAGTCCGGACACTTTCTCCCCCTTCCAGTCCGGACACTTTCTCCCCCTTCCAGTCCGGACACTTTCACCCCCTTCCAGTCCGGACACTTTCCCCCCCTTCCAGTCCGGACACTTTCCCCCCCTTCCAGTCCGGACACTTTCCCCCCCTTCCAGTCCGGACACTTTCACCCCCTTCCAGTCCGGACACTTTCACCCCCTTCCAGTCCGGACACTTTCCCCCCCTTCCAGTCCGGACACTTTCACCCCCTTCCAGTCCGGACACTTTCACCCCCTTCCAGTCCGGACACTTTCACCCCTTCCAGTCCGGACACTTTCCCCCCCTTCCAGTCCGGACACTTTCACCCCCTTCCAGTCCGGACACTTTCACCCCCTTCCAGTCCGGACACTTTCACCCCTTCCAGTCCGGACACTTTCCCCCCCTTCCAGTCCGGACACTTTCCCCCCCTTCCAGTCCAGACACTTCCCCCCCCCCTTCCAGTCCGGACACTTTCCCCCTTCCAGTCCAGACACTTTCCCCCCCCTTCCAGTCCAGACACTTTCCCCCCCCCCCCTTCCAGTCCGGACACTTTCACCCCCCTTCCAGTCCGGACACTTTCCCCCCCTTCCAGTCCGGACACTTTTACCCCCTTCCTGTCCAGGCCAATTTTCAGCTTTCAGCACTGTCACATTTTGAATGACAATTGCGCGGTCATGCAACGCTGTAACCATATGAATTTTGTAGCATTTTTTTTAGATAGATAAAACTTTATTTTGGTGGAATTTATTCACCGCTGGGATTTTTATTTTTTTTTTGCTATATAAATGAAAAAGTCCAAACATTTTGAAAAAAAGTGTTTTTCTTATAAAATTTTGCAAATAAATAATCTTTCTTCATAAATCTTGGCCAAAATGTATTCAGTTATCTTTTTAGTAAAAACAAATAACCGTAATTAGTTTATAACCAACAATTATAATTTTTCAAACATTTTTTTTACATTTTTATTTTATTTTTGATATTATTATTTGTGTTTTTGTTTTAACATACTGTCACCCTAGCAGTAGTGTCACCATGGTGACACTGTACTACTTGTGGGGGGTGATGAAGATTTTTTTTTTTTTTTTGTAGACTGATTGCTTTTACACCCATAAAGGCTGTAAAAGCAATAATTTCTCCTCCTCTCTGGATGCATTCTTGCAGCCATTGAGGAATACTGTGTGAGCTGTGATTGATCACAGCTTGTCACATGATACAAGGCTGTTGTGAATAGCCCTGTACCATGTGATCTCTGTGATCATTCATAGATTTCACATGTAGTAAGCAATGATGTCAGAAGTGACATCTTGCTTACTACTATTCATGTGATCACTGATTGGCCAATCAGTGATCACATGATTGGGACCTCACACAGAGGTCCTGTACAGTAATCGTTGTTCCTCCGGACCCAGCAGGCACCGGATCGTGGTGCCCCGCGCTCCCAGGGAGCGCGCACAGGCTAAAATGGCGGGCTTTGTTTATGAACGGCAACCTGCCCCTGCACTGCTCCTGCCTAGCCGTTTATATACATGGGCCGGACGGGAAGTGGTTAAACAAAATACAGTTGGGATTCATCAAGAATGGGTACAAGCTTGTCAGTCATCCAAAAATGTCTTTATAAATCAACTCTTTAAAAAAGAGAATCCAATTTTACAAATGCAAAATCGTGTTTTTAATGGACGTGGAAACAGGTGGCAGCGCAGATTTTGTGTGTTTTATTCCAATTTAAATCTTCGTTTTGATTTTTTTTTAACACTTCATTTCTGAAATGCCTCTGAAAATTAATCCGAAACTCAGTTCTACTCAGTTATACTTTTCAAATTGAATTCTTAATAAGTTGACATTTTATGGGCTTGTTTACCATCATTTTTCACCCGCTCTGGCTTTTATAAATCTCCCCCACGGGGTGTGTTAAATATAGTGCAGAATTCCCTCTCCGCGGCCGCCTGGCCCAGTTGCCGACGCTGTGTATCGGATCTTAATTCATGTGTCATGTCACTTTATGTTCTGCTGACAGATGTGTCTGCCTCATTCGCCTAATTCGTACAGAGTGGAGGATGATAAGCCGCAATAACATGATGGTATAAAATCTATTTCCACTGTGGCCCCCCGGGGCCCCAGATTTCCTTTCGTGGACGCATCTGCTGTGTAAGCGCACTGCCCCATCGCCGATAATCAAAACTGAAGTTAATTGATCAGCAAATGTTCGAAAAGGAGACGGAAGATCAAGCAGACAAGCCAGGCGGAGGTATTTTTTATTTTTACTTATTAGAATCAAATCTATAAAAGATCACATCTGTGTACATGCACCCGGGTGCGTTCCGGAATTGTTAGGAATCATCATTTATAGTCTCAACTACAGAGATGGGGAGGAAAAGGAAAGGAAAGATAGAAGTGAGGAAAATCAGAGTGAAGGGCAGGGAAAGATTAAAGAAAGGGAAGAGAGAGATAGAAGAGAGATAAGAGAAGGAAAGGGATAGGAGGGGAAGAGAAAGATAGAAGTGAAGGATGGAAGAGAGAGAAGGAAAGGAAAGGAAAGGAAAGGAAAGGAAAGGAAAGGAAAGGAAAGGAGGGAAGAAAGAAAGAAGGAGGGAAGGGGAAGATAGAAGAGAGAGAAGAGAAGAAACAGATAGAAAAAGGGTAAGAAAAAGAGAGAGGAAAGGATCAGGAGGGCAGAGAGAGAGAGGGAGAGATAAAATAAAGGGAAGAGAAAAATAGAAGAGAGGGGAGAGAGATAGAAGGGAAGGGAAGGGAAGGCAAGGAAAGGGAAGAGAAAGATAGAAAAGAGGGAAATCAGAGAGAAGGGAGAGGAAGGGAAGGTAAAGATAGAAGAGAGGGGAGAGAAGGAAAGATAAAGGAGAGGGAAGATAGAGATATAAGAGAGAGAAGGGAAGGAAAGGGAAAGGAGGGGAAGAAAAAGATAAAAGAGAAGGAGAGAGAAGGATGGAAGAGAGAGAAGGAAAGGAAAGGAGGGAAGAGAGAAAGAAGGGAAGGGGAAGATAGAAGAGAGAGAAGAGAAGAAACCGATAGAAGGGGGGTAAGAAAAAGGGAGAGGAAAGGATCAGGAGGGCAGAGAGAGAGATAGAGAGGGGAAGAGATAAAAGAGAGAATGGAAGAGAATGATAGAAGAGAGAAAACAAGGGAGGTATAGGAAGGGAATGATAGAAGAGAGAGAAGGAAAGGAAAAGAAGGGAGCAATAGAAGAGAGAGAAGGGAAGGAAAAGAAGGGAGCAATAGAAGAGAGAGAAGGGAAGGAAAAGAATGGAGCAATAGAAGAGAGAGAAGGGAAGGGAAAGAAGGGAGCAATAGAAGAGAGAGAAGGGAAGGAAAAGAAGGGAGCAATACAAGAGAGAGAAGGAAAGGAAAATGAAGGGAAAGATAGCAGAGAGGAAAAGCAATGATAAAGGAAAGGCAAGGAAAGGAAAGGGGGGAGAGAGAGAGAGAAGGGAAGGGAAGGAAAGAGAAAGATGGAATAGAGGGGAGAGCGAGAGAATGGAAGGGAAGGCAAGGAAAGGGAAAAGAAAGATAGAAGAGAGGGAGATCAAAGAGAATGGAAGGGAAGGGAGAGGAAGGGAAGGTAAAGATACAGTAGAAGAGAGGGGAGAGAAGGAAAGAGAAAGATAAAGGAGACGGAAGAGAGAGAGAGATAGAAGAGAGGGAAGAGGAGAGAGAAAGAGAGAGAGACAAGACCGGTCTCCCTGCACAAGGAGGGAGGGCAGCAGTGAGCGGTCTTTATTACAGGAAGTCTCACGTTGGATTACTGCCCAGACCTGGCTGGAAGAAATACACAAATGACACCAAGATTCAAGAAGGATTCACATGATGAATGCATTTAGATGGCATTGACGTCTCCTGAAGGCTGAAGTATAGGGTGTGGAGAGAGAAAGGGGCAGAACTAGTGGGAGAGATTGAAAGAAAGTGGAAAGAGAGACAGAGTAGGAAAGAAGGGAAAGAGAGACAAAACGTTTATCCTGAAGACATAGACGCAGTCAGGCCTCCTAACATGCATTTCTGGATTATGAAGCAGATTGTAAGGAATGGGGAACACAAACTTCCAGCTCCAGACTTGGGAAAGGCAGCTATGAACCCATGAGTGGCTTGCTGGGCTGACATTTCACCTCAGAGTTGGATCTTTAACTTTTCCCAAAGTGTGAAAAGTTGGGTGTCACTTTTGAAAAGGTTTACAGGGTTTATTTAAATCCACAAATGCAGGGAGAGAAGGATTAAGGCACAGGATACCCAAAAGAGAACCACAGGCAGATTCCTACTTATAGTCATACAGAAAAGGATCTTTAGGCCAGACCAGTATATTTCACTCTGTATATTAGATGTCATACACGATCTTTCTGGATGAACCACAAGACTTCCTGGGATGTCCATACTAGCTAGCTCATTAAGGATGAACTTTATCTTCCAGGAGAAGAAGTCCACCCCTGGTGCTTCATTCCAGGTCCAGTCTTTCCAGATAAATCCTCTGGCTAGACAGTGTAAGCTTTTCTGTCCCCCACCCACAGGCTTTCCTTCTTCAAGCATGGGTCCTCCCCAGGTGCCTGGATACTAGGGGGTACTGCGGGAGGTTAGAAGATCTAAAGCTGGCTGAGGGCCCTTAAGGGGGCTTGGGGGCACTGAAGGGTGTTGAGGGGCACTACAGGCAAATATGGGTAGGTTAGGACATCTGCAATTGACTGGCAGACCTCAAGGGGCCTAGGGGCACTGCAGGGGGTTAAAGGGCACTACAGTCAAATATGGGTAGGTTAGGACATCTGCAGCTGGCTGAAGGCCCTCAAAGAGCCTGGAGGCACTATAGGGGTTGAGGGACACTACTGGTAAATATGAGTAGGTTAGGGTATCTGTAGCTAGCTGGAGGCCCTCAAGGGGCCTGGGGACACTGTAAGGGGTTGAGGCCAGTATGGACAAATATGGGTAGATTAGGGGATCTGTAGTTGGCTGGAGGCCCTCAATGGGCCTGGGGGCACTGTAGGGGGTTGAGGGGCACTACAGGCAAATATGGGTAGGTTAGGGCATCTGCAGCTAGCTGGAGGCCCTCAAGGGGCCTGGGGACACTGTAGGGGGTTGAAGGGCTCTACAGGCAAATATAGGTAGGTTAGGGGATAAGCATTTAGCTGGAGGCCCTTAAGGGGCCTGCGGGGCAGTGTAGGGGGTTGTGGGGCATCATAGCTCCAAAATGTCCCTGATTTCGAGGGACTGTCCTCCTCATGTGTCCCTCATTTTGGTCCGATCTATACAATTGTATATAAAATGCACTTTTTATCTTTCAAAAAGTGTTTCCCAGTGCTAAATCTTTCATCCAATTCCTAAATTGCTGCATTTGTAAATTCCAAAAAGCCAATATAAAGGAATAGTAGAGGTAAAGCATTTGTGGGTTTAACCAATAATTTTTTTTTGGGGTAGAATTCTTTAAGGGGTGTGGCAGGGTGTGTCCTATGCCTACATAATTTTGCTAATAGGTGTCCCTCATTCCTGTCTCAGAAAGTTGGGATGTATGGGGCACTATGGGCAAATATGGGTTTGTTAGGGGATCTGCAGCTAGCTGGAGGACCTCAATGGGCCTGGGGGCACTGTAGGGGGTTGAGGGGAACTACAGGCAAATATGGGTAGGTTAGGGGAACTTCAGCTAGCTGGAGGCCCTCAATGAGCCTGGGGGCACTGTAGGGGGTTGAGGGGAACTATAGGTAAATATGTGTAGGTTAGAGGATCTGCAGCTAGCTGGAGGACCTCAATGGGCCTGGGGGCACTGTAGGGGGTTGATGGGAACTACAGGCAAATATGGGTAGGTTAGTGGAACTGAAGCTAGCTGGAGGCCCTCAATGAGCCTGGGGGCACTGTAGAGGGTTGAGGGGAACTATAGGCAAATATGTGTAGGTTAGAGGATCTGCAGCTATCTCGAGGCCCTCAATGGGCATGGGGGCACTGTGGGGGTTGAGGGGAACTACAGGCAAGTGTGGGTAGGTTAGGAGATCTGCAGCTAGCTGGAGGCCCTCAATGGGCCTGGGGGGACTGTAGGGGGTTGAGGGGAACTACAGGCAAATATGGGTAGGTTAGGGGACCTGCATGAAGCTAGCTGGAGGCCCTCAATGGGCCTGGGGGCACTGTAGGAGGTTGAGGGGAACTACAGGAAAATATTGGTAGGTTAGGGGAGCTGCAGCTAGCTGGAGGCCCTCAATGGGCCTGGGGGCACTGTAGGGGGGTGAGGGGAACTATAGGTAAATATTTGTAAGTTAGGGGATCTGCAGCTAGTTAGAGGATCTCAATGGGACTGGGGATAAAGTACGGGGTTGAGGGGAACTATAAGCAAATATTGGTAGGTTAGGGGAGCTGCAGCTAGCTGGAGGCCCTCAATGGGCCTGGTGGCACTGTAGGGGGTTGAGGGGAACTACACGCAAATATAGGTAGGTGAGGGGATCTGCAGCTGGCTCAAGGCTTCAGGTAGACAGAGGCTCCTCTGGCCTGGTGGTTTAGAACCTCTGCCACAGTGGACTCACCTTCCTTGGTGAACATAAGTATGCCTACTTAAGTAAATTGGCATGCCTTGTCTTTGCACAGGAGTTGCAATGCTTTGTAGCCTCAGATACAGGGGGGGCAAATGAGGGTATATGCAAATTAGGGTAATAAGCAAAACTCTTCAATTACAGCGTGTAGAATCTACAGAAAATCTGTGCATGCCAGGTCTTCATTGGGAATGTCTCCCAATGGCCTCTATAGTCTGGTAGAGTGCCATTGACCTCTGTGCCATGATTTATATCCTATAAAGATCTGAATCTGTAAGAAATAATAATTTGATACATTTCGTCTTAAAAGCAATATATGAAATGACCAATAATTGCAAAAGTTCCGACAATACCTTATTGCTGTATACTGTGATGGGTCACAGCGGGCACATTCATGAGCAGCCGAATGTACATATTCTTTCTGACTCAATAAACAACTAAGGAAAATAAAAATGACACCAAAATAAATCCCTCCATTTCTTTAGCCTGGAGACAGCTCAAAGGTCTCTCTGCACAAAGACCAATAAGCGGCAGCTGGATGTGAATTGTGGAGAACAGAAGACGCCGAGCTTGTGTTGTGCCTGAACAAATAAGCGCAGGGCAGCAGTAGAGGATTATGGGTAGACTGGGACAGGTTCTTGTTCAGTTTTTTTTTACTTTTGTATTCTGATTTGTTGTTCTGCTTCTCTGTCTGAATCCGGCTCTCTGCTGCAGCTGAATACAGAATAGACTCAACTTGCTGTGAAGAGAATAAAAAAATAAAAAATAAAAAAAATGTAAAATTTTTATCAATCGGGTTTTAACCGGGTCAGGTCAATGTGGAGGCGGCAATTCACTAATGGCCTATCTAAAGAATATGCCAGAGTTCTGACATCCGGAAAAAAGGAACTAAGTTCATGCAGAGGTCTCATCAATGTACATCCACTTTTCCTTGTCAATAAATCTCCACATTTTCTGAGCCTTGCTGGACAATCGGTGCGTAGGAGCCAGCAAGTAGCACATACTAGCTTGACAACACTGGGGTATATTTATTTCTTAATAAAATGCATTGCAATTCGACCAATGAAAGTGCATGTTCATTTATTCTGTGCAAAAAACAAAATTAAAAAACAAATGTTATTTGGACTTTTCCTGTGCTGGTCAAATATTTTCCATTGATTTAAGTTGGAAAATACCACATGTGGCCCTTAGATGGTGCTAAGGAGTGTCCTATGATACATAGCTCCATCTAGTGACCACATGTGGCATTCGCCATTTTAAATCAATGAAAACCATTTGACCAGCACAGGAAATAACCAATAATTTTTCTCCATTCACACAGAATTAATGTACATTCACTTTCACTATGCAATTTTTTATATAGGTACATCCCTTGGGGCTTTATGTTATAGCCAGCATTTGTTTTATACTGTGGTGGATTGTAATAAATATCATTCGGATGATGTGCACTATTGGCAGGGCTTTTTTTCAGTGGGAACACGGATAAGGGTAGTAGATAAGGGGGTACCACCAGTCCTCCTGTACGGGGCCCAGGCCAACAGGGGGGCCCATGCAACTGGGCGAATTGGATGTGGGCAGGGAGGGTGATCGGTACAGCTGGGGGGCAATTACTGGAACCAACCCCCTGTATGGCTCTCTCTGCAGCAGCTGAAAGCCGGCTTCTTCTCCTCTCCCTCCTGCTGGCTCTCAGCTGCTGCAGAGAGAGCCATACAGAGGATTGGTTTTAGTAATTGCCTGCCTGCAGCACCCATCACTCTTCCTGTGAACCATAGGTTTCCCCCCTGCTGCCTAGGCCCCCATGTGTGCCCACCCTTGCCGGTTTCTCTCCTCTCCTTTCCACAGGTAACTGCAAGCGCACAATAGGATCCTTCAGAATGGAGAATGGGGGAATAGACCAGTAAATATGTCATGTTTACTAGCTTCTTCCTGTCCCGAATGAACACTATGAGTTATCGGTACTAATCACTGTGTTCATTCATAACTGAAGCATAGTAAGATTTGTTTTGTTTTTTTTTGGGGGGGAGGGGGCCTGTCAGGTTGTCTGTATGGGGCCCCGTGGTTTCTAACAGCAGCCCTGCCTCCAGCACTGAATGTATGTAATGGCAAAGGGTGCTGTGGTGTGCTGGAGGGTCTATTGATGTTGGCTGCTGGGGGATCTATTGTCACTGGAGGGGATCTATTTTTGCATTAGGGTATATTGTTCCTAAGAGGGGTCTTGTTGCTGGGGGTCAAATGTTGCTGAGAGGGATCTACTATTGAGGGAGAGGTCTACTGTTGCTGGAGGATCTATTAATGCTAGCTGCTGGGAGATCTGTTGCTGAAGGGGGTCTAATGTTACTGGAATGATACTTTGTTGTGGGAGTCCATTGCTGTTGGGGGGTCTATAAGGGATGGTACAGGGAGGTGAGTAGGGGTGAAACCAAGGAATGGTGCTCAGAGGTGCGTAGGGGGTGAAGGCAAGGGGGGACTTCCTGCACCTATTCTCTGAGAATAGACTCCAGTAGACCTCTATGCTGTGATATCTGGCACCAAGCTGGCAGTAGCAGATCCTTTAAGTCATGTGAGTTTTGAGGTGGGGCGTCCATGGGTTGGACCTGTTTTTCCAGCAAATTCCACAGATGCTCAATGGGATCTGCAGAAATTGGAGGCCAAGTCAACACCTCCAGCTCCTTGTGTTCCTAAAACCATTCTTAAATTCATCAGACCAGGCCACCTTCTTCCATTGCTCTGTGGTCCATTTCTGATGCTCACGTGCCCATTGTATGCACTTTTGGCTGTGGGAACAGGTCAGCATGGGAATCCCGACTGGTCTGCAGCTACACCGTAAACAATAAACTGCGATGCTCTGGGTGTTCTGACATCTTTCCATCAGAACCAGAATTAACCTTTTCAGAAATTTGAGGTACAATAGCTCTTCTGTTGGATCGAACTACACAAGCCAGCCTTTGCTCCCCATGTACATCAATGAGTCTTGTCCCCCCCCATGGCCTATTTCAATGGGGACACTAGTTCTGCTGACATTCTTCACTTTGGAGGCATTTCCTCTCACTTCCTGTTTTGGCTGTGGGAGAGGAAGTAAAGAGAAATTTCCCAAATAGATGGCAAAAAAAAAAAAACACAGATGGGGGTCATAACCCTCCCTTACTTTATTCAAAATTAAAAAAAAAAAGTTTTGCCTTTGGTTCTACTTCAACTTTCTCTGTGGGTTTAGTTTTTGCTGTACTAGTCAGGCTGTAGAAGAGAAGAGACAGAACAAAAGGTTCAGACGTGAGATCTATAAATGGCGAGCCGTAGGGCCCCACTCTCTCTCTCTCTTTCTTTCTCTGAGCGTGATCCTTTCCCGCGCGGCGGTTCCAGGCCAAACTCTTCCTCATATCTATTACTATTATCCGTGGAACAGATGGCCTCTCTTCGCTGATAAAGCTGATACAGACTTTTGCTGCACTTCTACAGCCAACATGCTTTGAAAAAAAAAAAAAAAAACGCCTTTTATCTCGCAGGATTTAGCGCTATCAGTCTCCAGCAGCACGCTGCGTGCCAGGCCCCGCGAGCCCTGCAGGATTTAATAGAATATTGTTTTTTTTTTTTCCCTGGGATTCAGGTATAACTCCCGGTCTCGGGGAGATGTAGTGTGACTAATTAGTTTGCCTGCAAGAACATTTAATCCTTCTGTATTTCCGGCCTTTTAATTGCACTGGCAGATGATGAACCGCACTTGGGAAGTCTCTGAATATTTATTCCCACCGCAGAGCCGTGTGACTTCTAGAAGTTAGAGGGTCAGCCTGCTCATACGGATCTATAGTAGTTATTGGAAGACTAGTCCATCCCTAAGTGATATCTCAGTTTTTGGCGCATGCTGGAGAGTTAAACACCCCTGATAGTTCCTTCTATTTCGCGAAGACATGATTGCTGAGATCTCAGAGCTGAGTTTCTGGTCTACACACCTGCCGTGCCCATTATGAGGGGTTCCCACCAGGGGCGGACTGACCATTTGGAAACTCAGGCACTGCCTGAGGGCCCGGGGTCAGTAGGGGACCCCATGAGATGCCCCTGGTACCTTTTTCATAGCCTTTTTTGAGTTTGGGCAGGGACACAGGGGCCCCATGATTGCCTATTGCCCGGGGGCCCCATGAGTTGTCAGTCCGCCCCTGGTTCCCACTATCTCTTTATTGAGTTCCCAGGTCTGTACACCTGCTGTGCCCATTATGAAGGGTTCCCACCATCCCTGTGCTGAGTTCCCAGGTCTGTACACCTGCTGTGCCCATTATGAGGGGTTCCCGCCATCCCTGTACTGAGTTCCCGGGTCTGTACACCTGCTGTGCCCATTATGAGGGGTTCCCGCCATCCCTGTACTGTGTTCCCGGGTCTGTACGCCTGCTGTGCCCATTATGAGGGGTTCCCACTATCTCTTTATTGAGTTCCTGGGTCTGTACACCTGTTGTGCCCATAATGAGGGGTTCCCGCCATCCCTGTGCTGAGTTCCCAGGTCTGTGCACCTTCTGTGCCCATTATGAGGGGTTCCCACCATCGCTGTGCTGAGTTCCTGGGTCTGTACACCTGCTGTACCCATTATGAGGGGTTCCCACTATCTCTTGAGTTCCCAGGTCTGTACACCTGTTGTGCCCATTATGAGGGGTTTCCGCCATTCTTGTGCTGAGTTCCCGGGTCTGTACACCTGTTGTGCCCATTATGAGGGGTTCTTACCATCCCTGTGCTGAGTTCCCGAGTCTGTACACCCGCTGTGCCCATTATGAGGGGTTCCCACCATCCCTGTACCGAGTTCCCAGGTCTGTATACCCGCTGTGCCCATTATGAGGGGTTCCCACCATCCCTGTGACAGGTTCCTAGGCCAACTATTCCAAAAAAAGACACAAGTCCACCTAGTTCAACTGATAAAAGGGGGAAAAAATTATAGAATCCTATATAAACACTCCTACACTCACGGATGATCCAGAGGAAGGCAAAACCCCCAATAAAGCACGATCCAATTTGCTCCTGCAGGGAAAAAAATCTTTCCTGATCCCCCGAGAGGCAATCGGATATTCCCTGGATCAACTTTACCTAGAGATGTCCTGATCATATGCTCATAACCATATTGACTTTACATATGTAGACTTCACCTCCACAACATCTCCAAGATACGCCCGTTATCAACCTCGGAAACCACTAAGCAACTTATTCTCTCCCTTGTTATCTCTCGCCTTGACTATTGTAACTCCCTCCTCATTGGCCGACCTCATCGCAGGCTATCCCCTCTTCAGTCTATCATGAATGCTTCTGCCAGACTCATCCACCTTACTAACCGTTCCGTATCTGCCACCCCTCTCTGCCAATCCCTCCACTGGCCTCCACTCTGTGTCCTCCACCCCTCTCTGCCAATCCCTCCACTGGCCTCCACTCAGTGTCCTCCACCCCTCTCTGCCAATCCCTCCACTGACCTCCACTCAGTGTCCTCCACCCCTCTCTGCCAATCCCTCCACTGGCCTCCACTCTGTGTCCTCCACCCCTCTCTGCCAATCCCTCCACTGGCCTCCACTCTGTGTCCTCCACCCCTCTTTGCCAATCCCTCCACTGGCCTCCTCTCAGTGTCCTCCACTCCTCTCTGCCAATCCCTCCACTGACCTCCACTCAGTGTTCTCCACCCCTCTCTGCCAATCCCTCCACTGGCCTCCACTCAGTGTCCTCCACCCCTCTCTGCCAATCCCTCCACTGGCCTCCACTCAGTGTCCTCCACCCCTCTCTGCCAATCCCTCCACTGGCCTACACTCAGTGTCCTCCATCCCTCTCTGCCAATCCCTCCACTGGCCTCCACTCAGTGTCCTCCATCCCTCTCTGCCAATCCCTCCACTGACCTCCACTCAGTGTCCTCCACCCCTCTCTGCCAATCCCTCCACTGGCTTCCCATTGCCCAACTAATAAAATTCAGAACATTAACAATAACATATAAAGCCATTTATAACTCCGTCCCAAATTACATCACCAATCTTGTCTCCAAATATCACCCAAACCGTACTCTCCGCTCCTCGCACGACCTCCTGCTCTCTAGCTCCCTTGTCTCCTCCTCCCATGCTCGTCTCCAGGACTTCTCCAGAGCTTCTCCCATCCTCTGGAACTCTCTACCCCAACTTATCAGACTATCGCCTACTCTGCTCACTTTTAGGTGATCTCTGAAAACCTCTCTCTTCAGGGAAGCCTATCCTGCCCTCAGCTAATAATGGAATCTTCTACTCCTCCTACCAGTCCATCCCCCACAGTTACTACCTTTTGTACCACTAGCCCCTCCCTCCTAGATTGTAAGCTCCCAGGATCAGGGTCCTCCTATCCCTCTTGTATTGAACTGTATTGTTGCTGTATTGTCTCCCATTATATTGTACAGCGCTGAGCAAACTGTTGGAGCCATATAAATCCTGTATAATAATAATAATAATAATATAAATCCTGAATAATAATAATAATACATAAGGCTCATTCACTTTTTAGAAGTGAACTAAAACTCCCTCCCACAGTTCTGTTCAATTTTCTGTGGACCAAAAAGATGGAAAACCAACAAAAGCCCCAGGTGGGCAGGAATTATAGCAGTCCAAGGGGAGGAGGGGGTGAAGCACTGGATGAAGAAGAGTCATTGGTTGAGTCTAATGGCATAGGGTCAGCTGATCTCCATGAAACAAAGATCCCCCAAGCAGTGGGGACCACCCCACCCAAGAAATCTTAGCGAACAAGTCAAAAGAATGTTAAACAGCCATCTCAGGAGTTCAAAGTCCCTTACTAGTGACCATAGCAAAGGAAGCCAACGTGTTTCAGAGGCCCATGATCTATCTTCATAAGGGCTTCACCAGCCATTCTCAGCTAGGGTTCCTCCAGAGGTTGCTAGGGTTCCTTGGGCTGTTTGTAGTTGGCCTCCTATGTCCTTCAAAGATCCAGGTCCATGACTACTTAGCAGAGCCAGCATGACATCAATGATGTTTAAAGCTGGTGGCATTCTAACCACCAGTGTAAGGATGGGGGTGGGGCATTCTTCCAACTGACCACCAATGTAAGGGGAATTTTCCTCATGACCTCAATAGACTAATCTTAGCAGGGGTCCCCTGAGAGTAAGGGGTTCTTCTGGGGTAAAAAGGTTCAGAAAAGCTGGTTGGTGTTCACAATGTAGCGAAAAGTATCTAATGATGCTCAAAACAAAGTAGATGTGCGATTCGTTTCGGTGAAAATTTAAACTTGGGCGAAATTTCGGAGATTCGAATTCGATGTATCCGAATTTCCGAATCACAATAGTAACGACTTTCAACTAATCCAAAACAAATGATAATGAAATGAATTATTGGAATTGGAGTTCGAAAATTAATTCAAATTTGTTGATTAATTTAAATTCGAAATGGAAACATATTGCAATAAATACAGTAAGGCAGGGGTGGGCAACTGTGGCCCTCCAGCTGTTGGTGAACTACAACTCCCATCATGCCTCTGCCTTTGGGAGTCATGCTTGTAACTGTCAGTTTTGCAATGCCTCATGGGACTTGTAGTTCTACAACAGCTGGAGGGCCACAGTTGCCCACCCCTGCAGTAAGGTATAAAAGTGAAATAAGTTGATGATTCCTACTTAGGCTGCTTTATAGAATAAAATAGAATGAAAAAAATAGAACAGAATAGAATAGAATAAAATAGAGCAGAATAAAACAGAATAGAATATAAAAGTCAAAAAGCATAGAATAAAACGGAATGGAATAGAATAAAACAAGATATTATTATATTATTATTATACAGGATTTATATGGCGCCAACAGTTTGCTCAGCACTTTACAATATAACGAGAGACAATACCGCAACAATACAGTTCAACACAAGAGGGATAGGAGGGCCCTGATCCTGGGAGCTTACAATCTAGGAGGGAGGGGCTAGTGATACAATAGGTAGTAACTGTGGGGGATGGACTGGTAGGAGGAGTAGAAGATTCCATTATTAGCTGAGGGCAGGATAGGCTTCCCTGAAGAGATCGCCTACAAGTGGGCAGAGTAGGCGATAGTCTGATAAATTGGGGTAGAGAGTTCCAGAGGATGGGGGAAGCTCTGGAGAAGTCCTGGAGAAGAGCATGGGAGGAGGAGACAAGGGAGCTAGAGAGTAGGAGGTCGTGTGAGGAGCGGAGAGGATGGTTTGGGTGATATTTGAAGACAAGATTGGTGATGTAATTTAGGGCGGAGTTATAAATGGATTTATATGTTATTGTTAATGTTTTGAATTTTATCCATTGGGCAATGGGAAGCCAGTGGAGGGATTGGCAGAGAGGGGTGGAGGACACTGAGTGGAGGCCAGTAGAGGAATTGGCGGAGAGGGGTGGAGGACACTGAGTGGAGGCCAGTAGAGGAATTGGCGGAGAGGGGTGGAGGACACTGAGTGGAGGCCAGTGGAGGGATTGGCAGAGAGGGATGGAGGACACTGAGTGGAGGTCAGTGGAGGGATTGGCAGAGAGGGATGGAGGACACTGAGTGGAGGTCAGTGGAGGGATTGGCAGAGAGGGATGGAGGACACTGATTGGAGGTCAGTGGAGGGATTGGCAGAGAGGGATGGAGGACACTGAGTGGAGGTCAGTGGAGGGATTGGCAGAGAGGGATGGAGGACACTGAGTGGAGGTCAGTGGAAGGATTGGCAGAGAGGGGTGGAGGACACTGAGTGGAGGTCAGTGGAGGGATTGGCAGAGAGGGATGGAGGACACTGAGTAAAGACCAGTGGAGGGATTGGCAAAGAGGGATGGAGGACACTGAGTGGAGGCCAGTGGAGGGATTGGCGGAGAGGGGTGGCAGATACAGAACGGTTAGTAAGGTGGATGAGTCTGGCAGCAGCATTCATGATGGTCTGAAGAGGGGATAGCCTGCGATGAGGTTGGCCAATGAGGAGGGAGTTACAATAGTCAAGGCGAGATATAACCAGGGAGGGAATAAGTTGCTTAGTAGTTTCTGAGGTTAAGAACGGGCGTATCTTGGAGATGATGCGGAGGTGAAGTCTACAAGTTTTGGACAAGATAGATCAGAAAAGAAAAACGATAGAATAGAATAAAATAGAAAAGAATAGAATAGAAAGAGATAGGATAGAATAAAATGGAACACACATAGCCGTCTTCTGAAATTTGATTTAAAAATAACGAATATACGAAATGAATTCCAAAATCAGAACAAATATGACGAAACAAAATTATTAACTTAATGAACGAATCCGAAACAAAACGAATTTTCCCGCCGTGCAAATCTCCAAAGTTCTTCCATAGGAGTCTTATGTGTGGCAGGTAACATGATGGTGATGCTTGTACCTCCGGTGACTGCAGGCGATGCCCATAGTGATGACGGAATGAAATGTAATATATTTTTAGCCCTCGTTACCGGCAGAATCACCTCACATGGAGGAGCGTCACTTGTAGAAGCACCGCAAAGCCATTGACATGGAGCATTGCGCGCACTTTTGGCCCTCTTTGGTCATTTCCCATGGGATGCGCACAGCTCTTGGTGGAGCTTCTTCATAATGAAAGATATATGAACTACAAGGTGATGATTGAGATGAAAAAAACCCACAAACACTGAAACTGGAGCTCAAGCGGCAGCTGATACACCGAGCTGTCACCGTGCCGCCATCTGACATACGTGTTTCAGTCTGAAACCGTCACTTCATGTCACGGCTATTGTTACTGCCGACGAATCGTTAACAATCGCAATGACAGCACACGCTCCCAGTCTGTTGTAGGACTTCTTTCCTCCCCTGTCCTTCTCAAATCGCTCATTATACAGGAATGGCGTGGCGGTAGGACTTCTTTCCTCGCGGTTTTTAACCCCTGTCCTCAAATCGCTCATTGCACAGGAATGGCGTGGCGGTAGGACTTCTTTCCTTCCGGTTTTTAACCCCTGTCCTTCTCAAATTGCTCATTGCACGGGAATGGCGTGGCGGTAGGACTTCTTTCCTCCCGGTTTTTAACCCCTGTCCTTCTCAAATCGCTCATTGCACGGGAATGGCGTGGCGGTGGGACTTCTTTCCTTCCAGTTTTTAACCCCTGTCCTTCTCAAATCGCTCATTGCACGGGAATGGCGTGGCGGTAGGACTTCTTTCCTTCCAGTTTTTAACCCCTGTCCTTCTCAAATCACTCATTGCATGAGAATGGCGTGGCGGTAGGACTTCTTTCCTCCCGGTTTTTAACCCCTGTCCTTCTCAAATCGCTCATTGCACGGGAATGGCGTGGCGGTGGGACTTCTTTCCTTCCAGTTTTTAACCCCTGTCCTTCTCAAATCACTCATTGCACGAGAATGGCGTGGCGGTAGGACTTCTTTCCTCCTGGTTTTTAACCCCTGTCCTTCTCAAATCGCTCATTGCACAGGAATGGCATGGCGGTAGGACTTCTTTCCTTCCAGTTTTTAACCCCTGTCTTTCTCAAATCGCTCATTGCACAGGAATGGCGTGGCGGTAGGACTTCTTTCCTCCCAGTTTTTAACCCCTGTCCTTCTCAAATCGCTCATTGCACGGGAATGGCGTGGCGGTAGAACTTCTTTCCTCCCAGTTTTTAACCCCTGTCCTTCTCAAATCGCTAATTGCACGGGAATGGCGTGGCAGTAGGACTTCTTTCCTCCTGGTTTTTAACCCCTGCCCTTCTCAAATCGCTCTTTGTACGGGAATGGCGTGGTGGTAGGACTTCTTTCCTTCCAGTTTTTAACCCCTGTCCTTCTCAAATCGCTCATTGCATGGGAATGGCGTGGCGGTAGAACTTCTTTCCTCTCAGTCTGTTGTAGGACTTCTTTCCTCCCCTGTCCTTCTCAGATCGCTCATTGTATGGAATGGCGTGGCGGTAGGACTTCTTTCCTCCCGGTTTTTAACCCCTGTCCTTCTCAAATCGCTCATTGCACAGGAATGGCGTGGCGGTAGGACTTCTTTAATTCCGGTTTTTAACCCCTGTCCTTCTCAAATCGCTCATTGCACAGGAGTGACGTGGCGGTGGGATTCATTGATGTCATCCCACCAGGATGGGTAACAACCTACTACAGAACCTCAATAATGCATCAGTAATTATATCAGAATTTGGTAAAAAGTGTTAAACAAAAACGACTTATACTGTGAGGTCTGTCAGTAGCATTAACCCTTTTGCTGTCAGAACCATTTTTTTTTTCAAAACGTGACACACACTCCCCCCCCCCCCCCACAAACACCAGGCCAGGGTTGTGAGGTAGAGGCCCTTGTCCTCTTCAACATGGTGCGATTTGAAGTCCATTCAAATTGATGGGCTGCAAAATACACTGCAGTGGAACACACAGGAATCGCTGAGGAACACTGACTGCATCTCTGGGTGATTCTGCTGTGAGCTGGCCCTTTGTATGGTCTATTTTGGCCCTGCAGGGGTGTCTGGTTGTTGTGCCTCCCATCTCACCATTTTGGAATACCCAGGAGGCACAGGTGTCACCTCCATGCCTGCCACCTGAAGATTGTCAATGTTAATGGCAAGCTGAAGTACATTGTGGCTGAACGCTGAACTAAGTTGTGCTCACCTTTAGGGGTCCTATCAGGGGCGGACTGACAACTCATGGGGCCCCCGGGCAATAGGGGATGATTGGGCCCCTGTGTCCTTGCCCAAACTCAAAAAAGCCTATGAAAAAGGTACCAGGGGCATCTCATGGGGCCCCCTACTGACCTCAGGCCCTCGAGTTTCCAAATGGTCAGTCCACCCCTGGGTCCTATGCATTCAGAGGTGAATGCCTGGAGTGCTGGAGTGGTACTAATGTTTTGGCCTGTGTGCACCCAGGGATGAATGCCTGGAATGCAGAATTGTTTTTCCCTCAGATCGGGGTGAGGGGGTTGTGGGGGGGATGAGGCATGAATGTTCAGAAGGAAAAACACTGGTGCTCAGAGAGGAGCAAGGGGGAAGGGGGGGTAGGTGCGCTTGGTAAAGAGATGGGGACAGTGGTGGGACAGGAGTGCGTTAGTGCTCAGCAGTGGTGAGTGTGTTTCTGTGTGTGTGTGTGTGTGGGGGGGGGGGGGGGGGGGTACAGGATCAGTGGGGTGGACAGGGGGACAGTGGGGTGGAGAGGATGTCAGTATTAACTCCTATTACTGCTAGCACTCAAGCCCTGACAAATGGGGTTTTTGAGCCCCTGAAACATTTTACATTTAACTTTGATCTTTTAGGAGTCCTGGAACCCCTGGAAAACCCATCATGGATCCTGTGCGAAGACCCAGAAGGGATCCTGGAAGTGCTGGAGGTTCTAAAAGTCCTGGAAGACCCGGCATGGGTTCAGTGAGTACTGGAGGTCTTAGGAGTCCTGGAAGACCCAGCAGGGATCCTGTGAGTACTGAAGGTCCTAGGAGTCCTTGAAGACCCATCAGGGATCCTGTGAGTACTTGAGGCCCTAGGAGTCTTGGAAGGCCTGGCATAGATCTTGTGAGTACTGGTGGTCCTAGGGATCCTGGAAGACTCAGCATGGATCCTATGAGTATTGGAGTGCTAGCAGTCCTGGAAGACCCAGCAGAGATCCTGTGAGTACTGGAGGTCCTAGGAGTCGAGGAACACAAGACATAGATCTTGTGAGTACTGGAGGTCCTAGGGGTCCTACAAGTCCTGGCATGGATCCTGAGAGTACTGGAGGTCTTAGGAGTTTTGGAAGACCACACAGTGATCCTGTAAGTACTGGAGGTCTCAGGAGTCCATGAAGACCCAGCATAGATCTGGTGAATACTGGAAGTCCTAGGGGTCCTGGGAGACCCAGCAAGGATCCTGTGAGTACTGGAGGTCCTAGGAGTCCTGGAAGACCCAGTATAGATCTAGTGATTATTGGAGGTCCTAGGAGTCCTGGAAGACCCAGCATGGATCCTATGAGTACTGGAGGCCCTAGGAGTCCTGGGAGACCCAGCATGGATCCTGTGAGTACTGGAGGTCCTAGGGGTCCTGGAAGACCCAGCATGGATCCTATGAGTACTGGAGGTCCTAGGAGTTCTGGGAAACCCAGCATGGATCCTGTGAGTACTGGAGGTCCTAAGAGTCCTGGAAGACCCAACATGGACCCTGTGTGTATTGGAGGTCCTTGGAATCCTGGAAGACCCAGCAAGGGCCTTGTGAGTACTATAGGTCCTAGGAGTCTTGGAAGACCCAATATGGATCCTATGAGTACTGGATGTCCTGGAAGACCCAACACCGATCCTGTGGGTACCAGAGGTCCTATGAGTCCTTGAAGACCCAACATGGACCCTGTGGACCCCGAGGTTCCAGGAGCCCTGGAAGACCCAGCAAGGATTCTGTGCGTACTGAAGGTCCTATAGGTCCTGGGAGAACTAGCATGGTTCCTGAACGTACTGACACAGCATGGATCCATTGAGGATTGGAAAACTGCTGATAGCCCATTAAAATGCAGTCATAGCAGATTTAGTATCGCTTAATAACACTGGCAGTAAGAATTGATATAATTCATCACCCATCCCGGCTTCATGTTCCAATTGTTTGTATTTTTATGGCAATGTTGCCAACTATAAAATGCGGTCATATGAGTCAGTTGGCTGCCCTGCTGCGCTCTGCTCCAAGACGGCGGCTGGAGGACCCCAGGGATGGTGGATGTTGAAAATCTCAACATCTCCCTCGGATCAATATCTGCAGATTCGGCACTCAAGAGTTTGTCCACATGAGATAAAAGGAAGAAATTGTTTCCACGTCAGAACAGAAAATGTTCCACATAATGACTTCTGACATTTCCATCGCCCCCAAGAGGGTCAGCGGAGATCCGGGACCATAAAAAGCCCATTTTACCCGTCTGAGCTCACCCGGCCGTTCCAGCAATAATCTGACCTCTCACCGCGGCACCCAATCCATCCCAGAGCGGAACTCCCAGGGACGTCACTTGGACCTCATGTCTGGCTGCTGAAATCTGTTCAAGTTGTACAAGTGGGGATCCGGGGATACTTCTCTCACCAAGATTATTCTTAAAGTGGAATCCCGCCTATACACCTAACTAACCCCCCCCCACCCCCCAACAACATGTATGCTAGCTAACCTGCGTAAGAAAGATGTAAAGTATATACAGTCATGGCCGAAATTGTTGGCACCCTTGATATTTTTCCTGAAAATCAAGTATTTCACACAAAAAAGGTATTGCATTAACACATGTTTTGCTATACACATGTTTATTCCCTTTGTATGTATTGGAACAAATATAAAACAGAGGCAGAAAAGCAAATATGACATAATGTCACACAAAACCCCAAAAATGGGCTGGACAAAAGTATTGGCACCCTTAACTTAATATTTGGTTGCACACCCTTTGGAAAACATAACTGAAATCAGTCGCTTCCTATAACCATCAATAAGCTTCTGACACCTCTCACCCGGAATTTTGGACCACTCTTCCTTTGCAAACAGCTCCAGGTCTCTCTTATTGGAAGGACACCTTTTCCCAACAGCAATTTTAAGATCTCTCCACAGGTGTTCAATGGGATTTAGATCTGGGCTCATTGCTGGCCACTTCAGAACTCTCCAGCGCTTCTTTGCCATCCATTTCTGAGTGCTTTTTGACGTATGTTTGGGGTCATTGTCCTGCTGGAAGACCCAGGATCTTGGACGCAAACCCAGCTTTCTGACACTGGGCCCTACAGTGCGACCCAAAATCCTTTGGTAATCCTCAGATTTCATGATGCCTTGCACACAGTCAAGGCACCCAGTGCCAGAGGCAGCAAAACAACCCCAAAACATCATTGAACCTCCACCATATTTTACCGTAGGTACTGTGTTTTGTTCTTTGTAGGCCTCATTCCGTTTTCGGTAAACAGTAGAATGATGTGCTTTACCGAAAAGCTCTATCTTGGTCTCATCTGTCCACAAGACGTTTTCCCAGAAGGCTTTTGGCTTACTCAAGTACATTTTGGCAAACTGTAGTCTTGCTTTTTTATGTCTCTGTGTCAGCAGTGGGGTCCTCCTGGGTCTCCTGCCATAGCGTTTCATTTCATTTAAATGTCGACGGATAGTTCGCGCTGACACTGATGCTCCCTGAGCCTGCAGGACAGCTTGAATGTCTTTGGAACATGTTTGGGGCTGCTTATCCACCATCCGGACTATTCTGCGTTGCAATCTTTCATCAATTTTCCTCATCCGTCCACGACCAGGGAGATTAGCTACAGTGCCATGGGTTGCAAACTTCTTGATAATGTTGCGCACTGTGGACAAAGGCAAATCTAGTTCTCTGGAGATGGACTTGTAACCTTGAGATTGTTGATATTTTGCCACAATTTTGGTTCTCAGGTCCTCAGACAGTTCTCGTCTCCTCTTTCTGTTGTCCATGCTTAGTGTGGCACAGACAGACACACAATGCAAAGGTTAAGTGAACGTCTCTCCTTTTTATCTGCTTTCAGGTGTGATTTCTATATTGCCCACACCTGTTACTTGCCCCAGGTGAGTTTACAGGAGCATCACATGCTTGTAACATTCTTATTTATCCGCAGTTGTGAAAGGGTGCCAATACTTTTGTCCAGCCCATTTTTGGAGGTTTGTGTGACATTATGTCGAATTTGCTTTCTTTCCTCCCTTTTTTTGTTTTGTCCCAATACACACAAAGGGAATAAACATGTGTATAGCAAAACATGTGTTAATGCAATACGTTTCGTGAGAAATACATGATTTCCTGGAGAAATATCAAGGGTGCCAACAATTTCGGCCATGACTGTACCTATTTTCAGCTCGCTCCACTCTGGTCACATGATCCGGCTCCCTTCCCACACGGAAAAAAAATATATTTTAAATATATTTAAAAAAATATTCTTCCCAAATATATTAACATATATTTGAAATACTACGATTTTGGCCATATTCAATATATTTAAAAAAAAAATAATTATATATATATATATACACATATATATGTGTGTGTGTGTATATAAAAGATTGTTTGACCCTGACCTCTCTGATCCTCCCCTTCTTCCAGTGTCTCCCTCTTATCTACTGATAAGACATATCGTGTGGAGACACTCTGCACATGCTCAGTTTGGTATGTATTGCTAGAGAGGTTTCTTTTGCATGTGATTAGCACAGAGCCAATCAGCACTGTCCAGACAGATGGTAAGGGGTTCTACATCCTCCTAGAGCAGTATATATATATATATATATATATATATACACACATACACACACACTGCATGTTGCAATGCATTTTTTATATATTACAAAATATATGAAAAATATTTTAAAAAATATATATTTTTTAAATATATTCTTCAGATTGTTTTTTAACATATACAAAAGTCATTTTAAAATATATTTTTACATATATTTGTAAATGCATTCCAAAAATGTAGATTGAATGTATTTTTAAAGACATACAGTATATTTGAAAAAAAAAATTTTAAATACATTTTCATATATTTTGTAATAAAAATGTATTTCAACATACAGTATATATATATATATTGAATACGGCCAAAATTGTAGTATTTAAAATATATATATATATATATATATATATATATATATATATATGTATAGAAATATATTTTGAAATGTATTTTAAATATATGTCAATATATTTGTAAAGAATTTTTTTTTTTAAATATTTAAAATATATTTTTCTTCCATGTGGGTTGTGTCAGTCATCAGCAGCTGCAGGGGAGAGGAGGGAGCAGTGACAATGGCTGGGCCATAGGAGCCTATGGATGACGTCTCCACTCCAGACTTTGTCAGGGTGCTCTCTCCTCTCCCCTGCAGCTGCCACTGGCTGACACAGGGGATCAATGAAAATGGGAAGGTATATCCATCTTTCTTACACAGGTTGTCAGGAGAGGTGTTAGATGGGGGAGGGACTATTTTTAGGACTAGTTTGGAATGGAATTCTACTTTTACCTCAATCAGCCCTAAATGACTCCTTTCCCCCTTCTTTCCTTAAGACCCTTGGCGGGCAGTCACACTAAACCCCAGCCCCCATGCCCATCATTTAGGGTCACTGGACCTTGAAGTGATGCTCCCGCACTGTGTTTTTCACATTTTATGGAGCATGTTTATCGAGCGACACAATCATTTGGCTTCCCTCTGCTCCAAAACTGAACCAAGGTAGCTCCAATACCTTTTTTGGAACCAACTTTGCGCGATTGTGGGTGGTTTCGTGTCGTTTTGCGACAAAATGTCCGCTTTCATAGCATGTTTGGGGTACCTTTAGAATGAATTCCAACCAAACGCAGATTGCATGTTTTGCCGAGAATTAGCATGATTTGGAATTTTTCAATGAGCTGAAATGTGATCGTGGTCTAAAAAGACCCCAAAAACTCCCACAACATTGGTGGTCCAATGGTCCAACGGGCGCACAAAGATTGTATAGGAATGTTCACCCGCCTTAGTTAGGGTGTCAGCCGGACATTTATTCGGTAGTAAGAATGTCATCCGGGTGTAAGATGGTTAAAGAGGACCTGTCAGTAAGCCCTGATTCACACCGTGCGACTTCAGACACACATGAGATTTACAAATCACACCTGAAGGCGTATCGAACGTATTCTATGGCACTGTCTTAACCACTTCCAGTCCGGACACTTTCACCCCCTTCCAGTCCGGACACTTTCAACCCCTTCCAGTCCGGACACTTCCCCCCCCCCCCCTTCCAGTCCGGACACTTTCACCCCCTTCCAGTCCGGACACTTTCACCCCCCTCCAGTCCGGACACTTTCACCCCCTTCCAGTCCGGACACTTTCAACCCCTTCCAGTCCGGACACTTCCCCCCCCCCCCCTTCCAGTCCGGACACTTTCACCCCCTTCCAGTCCGGACACTTCCCCCCCCCCCTTTCCAGTCCGGACACTTTCACCCCCCTTCCAGTCCGGACACTTCCCCCCCCCTTCCAGTCCGGACACTTCACCCCCCTTCCAGTTCCGGACACTTTCCCCCCCTTCCAGTCCGACACTTTCCCCCTTCCAGTCCGATCACTTTCACCCCCCTTCCAGTCCGGACACTTTCCCCCCCCTTCCAGTCCGGACACTTTCCCCCCCTTCCAGTCCAGACACTTTCACCCCCCTTCCAGTCCGGACACTTTCCCCCCCCTTCCAGTCCGGACACCTTCACCCCCTTCCAGTCCGGACACTTTCCCCCCTTCCAGTCCGGACACTTTCACCCCCCTTCCAGTCCGGACACTTTCACCCCCCTTCTAGTCGGACACTTTCACCCCCCTTCCAGTCCGGACACTTTCACCCCCCTTCCAGTCCGGACACTTCCCCCCCCCCTTCCAGTCCGGACACTTTCACCCCTTCCAGTCCAGACACTTTCACCCCCCTTCCAGTCCAGACACTTTCACCCCCCTTCCAGTCCAGACGCTTTCACCCCCCTTCCAGTCCGGACGCTTTCACCCCCCTTCCAGTCCGGACACTTTCACCCCCTTCCAGTCCGGACACTTCCCCCCCCCCCCTTCCAGTCCGGACACTTTCACCCCCTTCCAGTCCGGACACTTCCCCCCCCTTCCAGTCCGGACACTTTCACCCCCCCTTCCAGTCCGGACACTTCCCCCCCCTTCCAGTCCGGACACTTTCACCCCCCTTCCAGTTCCGGACACTTTCCCCCCCTTCCAGTCCGGACACTTTCCCCCCCTTCCAGTCCGATCACTTTCACCCCCCTTCCAGTCCGGACACTTTCCCCCCCTTCCAGTCCGGACACTTTCCCCCCTTCCAGTCCAGACACTTTCACCCCCCTTCCAGTCCGGACACTTTCCCCCCCTTTCCAGTCCGGACACCTTCACCCCCTTCCAGTCCGGACACTTTCCCCCCTTCCAGTCCGGACACTTTCACCCCCTTCCAGTCCGGACACTTTCCCCCCTTCCAGTCCGGACACTTTCACCCCCCTTCTAGTCGGACACTTTCACCCCCCTTCCAGTCCGGACACTTTCACCCCCCTTCCAGTCCGGACACTTCCCCCCCCCTTCCAGTCCAGACACTTTCACCCCCCTTCCAGTCCAGACGCTTTCACCCCCCTTCCAGTCCGGACGCTTTCACCCCCCTTCCAGTCCGGACACTTTCACCCCCTTCCAGTCTGGACATTTTCACCCCCTTCCAGTCCGGACACTTCCCCCCCCCCTTCCAGTCCAGACACTTTCACCCCCTTCCAGTCCGGACACTTTCACCCCCTTCCTGCCCCGGCCAATTTTCAGCTTTCAGCGCTATCACACTTTGAATGACAATTGCGCGGTCATGCAACACTGTACCCATATGAATTTTTTAGCATTTGTTTGAGACAGATAAAGCTTTATTTTGGTGGTATTTATTCACTGCTGGGATTTTTATTTTTTTGCTATATAAATGAAAAAGTCCAAACATTTTGGAAAAAAAAATGTTTTTCTTATAAAATTTTGCAAATAAATAATCTTTCTTCATAAATCTTGGCCAACATTTATTCAGTTATCTTTTTAGTAAAAAAATAAATAACCCAAATTAGTTTATAACCAAACATAATTTTTCAGAAATTCTTTTTACATTTTTATTTTATTTTTTTATATTATTATTTATGGTTTTTTTTTTAACATACTGTCACCCTAGCAGTACAGTATCACCATAGCGACACTGTACTACTTGTGGGAGGTGATGAACATTTTGTTTTCTTTTTTACACTGATTGCTTTTTCACCCATAAAGGCTGTAAAAGCAATAATTTCTCCTTCTCTCTGGATGCATTCTTGCAGCCATTGAGAAATACTGTGAGAGCTGTGATTGGTCACAGCTTGTCACATGGTACAAGGCTGTTGTGAATAGTCCTGTACCATGTGATCTCGGTGATCATTCACAGATTTCACAAGTAGTAAGCAATGATGTCAGAAGTGACATCTTGCTTACTACTATTCATGTGATCACTGATTGGCCAATCAGTGATCACATGATCGGGACCTCACACAAAATCTCTTTTAAAAAGCCAACCTTGAACTCCACTCAGTGATTCTGCCTAGGCTGAGATGATGTCATCAGTCTGCTGTAGGCAGGGGGGATCATTTCCTCCCTCCCCCCCCCCCAGTGATCAGACTGTACATTGTAACTTTGTATCCAGTCACAAGGTGAGAGGCTGCAGCAGAGGCTGATCTGTGTCAGACATTTGTGGTTTCAGCCAAGAACTGCTCAGCCACCAGAATTTACATGATTGAGTCATCTCTGAACTGGCACCTCAGTCCAGAAAGTAGATGGTGGTGCTGGATGATACCTGAACAAAGATGGCACCGTCCTTCTGGAGGGAAAAGCAGATGAAGGCGTTGTCAGGGGGAGTACTGTGATCTCTCTGAGAGGTAATAAGTACCTGGAAGAGTTACATTGACACATTTCTGAGCATTTATGTACTTAAAGGGACTGCAAAGGGAAACGTTTTTTTTTTTAAAATACCAAACGTGTTATACTTACCTGCTGTATGTAATGGTTTTGCACAGAACAGCTCAGATCCTCCTCTTCTGGGATCCCTCACCAGTACTCTTGGCTCCAACCCCCTTCCAAGTGCCCATATAGCTAGCCGCTTGTTAAGAGGGCAGTCATGGGCTCACTCATGAGTCATACTCTGTGCAGCTTGGCCCTGCCCCCTGCTCTCTGCTCATTGGCTGTGATTGACTGCAGCAGGAGCCAGTGGCTACCGCTGCTGCCTCTGTGGCCAGTGAGAAGAGAGAGAGATTCAAGAGAGCCACTGCACATGGGCTCAATGCTAGGTCCAGATCGGGCTTTTGGTAAGTATAAGAAAGGGACCACTTTAATATATCTGATGACAGGTCCACTTTAAATTAAAGGGTGGCTCCAATCCCACAGCTAACTAGGTAAAACACATATATACACTATATTGCCCCAAGTATTGGGCCGCCTGCCTTTCCACACACATGACCTTAATGGCCTCCCAGTCTTAGTCCGTAGGGTTCAATATTGAGTTGGCCCCGCCCTTTCCACACACATGACCTTTAATGGCCCCCCAGTCTTAGCCCGTAGGATTCAATATTGAGTTGGCCCCGCCCTTCCCCCCGCACATGACCTTTAATGGCCCCCCAGTCTTAGTCCGTAGGGTTCAATATTGAGTTGGCCCCGCCCTTTGCAGCTATAACAGCTTCAACTCTTCTGGGAAGGCCGTCCACAAGGTTTAGGAGGGTGTCTATGGGAAGGTTGGACCATTCTTCCAGAAGCACATTTGTCAGGTCAGGCACTGATGTCGGGGGAGGAGGCCTGGCTCGCAGTCTCCGCTCTAATTCATCCCAAAGGTGTTCTATGGGGTTGAGGTCAGGACTCTGTGCAGGACAGTCAACTTCCTCCACCCCAAACTGGCTCCTCCATGTCTTTATGGACCTTGCTTTGTGCCCTGGTGCGCAGTCATGTTGGAACAGGAAGGGGCCATCCCCAAACTCTTCCCGCAAAGTTGGGAGCATGAAATTGTCCAAAATGTCGCCTTAAGAGTTCCCTTCACTGGAACTAGGGGGCCAAGCCTAACCCCTGAAAAACAACCCCACACCATAATCTCCCCTCCACCAAACTTTACACTTGGCACAATGCAGTCAGGCAAGTACCGTTCTCCTGGCAACCGCCAAACCCAGACATGTCCATCAGATGGCCAGACAGAGAAGGGCGATTGGTTACTCCAGAGAACACGTCTCCACTGCTCTAGAGTCCAGTGGCGGCGTGCTTTACACCACGGCATCCAACTCTTTGCATTGCACTTGGTGATGGAAGGCTTGGATGCAGCTGCTCGGCCATGGAAACCCATTCCATGAAGCTCTCTACGCACTGTTGTTGGGCTCATCTGAAGGCCACACCAAGTTTGGAGGTCTTTAGCTAATGGCTCTGCAGACAGTTGGCGACTTCTGCGCACTGTGCGCTTCAGCATGCGCTGACCCCGCCCTGTCATGTGACGTGGCCTACCACTTGGTGGCTGAGTTGCTGTTGTTCCCAGTTGCTTCCACTTTGTTATAATCCCACTAACAGTTGAGCGTGGAATATTTAGTAGCCAGGAAATGTCACGGATGGACTTATTGCCCAGGTGGCCACCTATCACGGGACCACGCTTGGAGTCACTGAGCTCCTGAGAGCGACCCATTCTTTCACCAATGTTTGTAGAAGCAGTCTGCATGCCTAGGGGCTTGATTGTATACACCTGTGTCCATGGAGGGGATTGGAGCACCTGAATCACATGATTGGGAGGGCGGGGCCAATACTTTTGGCAATATAGTGTAGAATCAGCTGTACTAACTGCTACACATTTAATTGCACAATGAGGCCTGAATCCCAGTTTTGGAGCAGAAAATATTTTTTGTAGGGGTTGAACTACAGGGTGCAGGTGTCTGTTTTCATTACATACCTTATTTTAGACTTATCCATGTCACCATTGGGTCTCTGTGCTTCTCTATGCAATGCAGACAGATCATGTCTGGTTGGAGGGGACGGAAGGGTGCTGTACATAGCTTCCTGAAAACATCACAGCACCCTGCCTCAGTATTCCTCTCAAGAGCCCTCAGTCCTGATGTAAACAGTGGGCTGGCTCTTGGGAGGAGTTATGCAAATATAACAATGCCTTGATAGGTGGGTGTCAATCTGGAGGAGTGGGCGTTTCTAGGCCTCTAGGCCACACTAGGTAATATCCACATGTGATGATTATTTAAAGAAATTAAATCCAATGAATAAAAAGGAGTGGACTAGGGTGGGTCAAGCTGAAAGGATGGCCATACATGGGTCGAAAATCGACCTAAGAATAATTGGCTGATTTTCGCTCTGTTAGTGGGGTCAATGGCATTGGCCGATTTTCGTGGTTCCTCCCCTTTATGGTGATCGGTCATGTTGGAAAATTTGTGAAAAACGACCAATTTTCGACTCAATGATGGTCAAATCGTACGATCGTTTTTCCAAAAAGAATATGCGCCATGAGCCGTGACCTGGAAGGAACAGAAGTTTCGCCTGTTATATGGGGTGAACTTTATGACTTGGTCGGCCGATTTTCAAAATCATTGATGGCGCCATCGGATTACCGAGCGAACGGCGTTTCTGCTTTTTGGATGAAAAATCGTTTGGAATTCGAACCATGTATGGCCTGCATAAGGAAGGCTCTAGATCAGGGGTGGCGAACAAGTTAGACACAAAGAGCCAAAATTTTAAACTGTGAAAGTCAGAGAGCCACACCACGCAGTGACCTGCCAAAACAGACAAACACTCACACAAAAACACATAATTAAAACCATATTATTCACCATAACACTTTCTTCCCCTTACAAAACACAGGGATGACCAGAGACTGCGGACAGCACAGGGATGACCAGAGACTGCGGACAGCACAGGGATGACCAGAGACTGCGGACAGCACAGGGATGACCAGAGACTGCGGACATAGTACAGGAGATGACCAGAGACTGCGGACACAGTACAGGAGATGACCAGAGACTGCGGACACAGTACAGGGATGACCAGAGACTGCAGACACAGTACAGGGATGACCAGAGACTGCGGACAGCACAGGGATGACCAGAGACTGCGGACAGCACAGGGATGACCAGAGACTGCGGACAGCACAGGGATGACCAGAGACTGCAGACAGTACAGATGACTGCTGACCTTTGGGAAGGTGGGGAGGTGGGGAGCGGGTACCTGAATTTGACAGGTACCCGCTCTTACTTCCGCAGAGTTTTTGTTTGATCTTACCTGTTCCTCTATCCAGCGGCGCGCTGTCTTCCCGGCTTCTGTAATGGCGCTCGGCATGACAGCCGGGTGCCCAGTGCGCATGAGCGAGAAGCACTTGCGTTTTGTGATTGGTCCGGCGGCTTCTGGGATCTGTCATGTGTCCCAGGTACCGCCTTACCATTCACAAAAAGCACCGCTTCCTGCGCATGCGCACTTGGCACCCGGCTGTCATGCCCAGTGCCCACACTACAGAAGCCGGGAAGACAGCGCGCCGCTGGATAGAGGAACAGGTAAGATCAAAGAAGTAAGAGCAAAGAGCCGCATTCATTTTGGCCGGGAGCCGCATGCGGCTCGAGAGCTGCGTGTTCGCCACCCCTGCTCTAGATCAAGAGTGTCAAACTGGTGGCCTTGCCAAACTACAAGTCCCATGAGGCATTGCAAGATTGACAGTTGCAAGCATGACTCCCAAAAGCAGAGGCATGATGGGACTTGTAGTTTGGCAACAGCTGGAGGGCCGTCAGTTTGACAAGTCCCATGAGGCATTGCAAGATTGACAGTTGCAAGCATGACTCCCAAAGGCAGAGGCATGATGGGACTTGTAGTTTGGCAACAGCTGGAGGGCCACCAGTTTGACAAGTCCCATGAGGCATTGCAAGATTGACAGTTGCAAGCAAGACTCCAAAAGGCAGAGGCATGATAGGATTTGTAGTTTGGCAACAGCTGGAGGGCCACCAGTTTGACAAGTCCCATGAGGCATTGCAAGATTGACAGTTGCAAGCATGACTCCAAAAGGCAGAGGCATGATGGGATTTGTAGTTTGGCAACAGCTGGAGGGCCACCAGTTTGACAAGTCCCATGAGGCATTGCAAGATTGACAGTTGCAAGCATGACTCCCAAAGGCAGAGGCATGATGGGACTTGTAGTTTCGGAACAGCTAGAGGGCCACCAGTTTGACACCCCTTTTTGATTGAAAAGATACTTTTATTACAGAAGCATCAAAAACAACATGATACTGGTAATCGGGGTACATCTCACCCTGTACTGCGACGCAGCGCACCACATAGCAATATAGTTCCAAGCATACAATAAATACATTCAGAAATAAATACATTCGCTCAGCGGTATGATGCCTGACGTGATGTGCGTAGAGGAAGAATCCCCCAGACCACCACGTCATGCATGACGCCGCTTACCCCGAAACTATAGCATCCTAATACACATTACGTTTCCTAATAATACTAATGCATGCAAAAACGAAAACCGAATATTACGATCAACAATAGGTATCGGGTGTGTGGGGGGTGGGGGGAAAAGGGGGGGGGGGAAGACACAGGCCCGAAGCTTTATTGAAAAGACAAAGACACGCAAGGGGGAGTAGGGGGAAGGGGGAAATCTTCAGACGTCCTCTTGCTCCTTAAAGTCCATCAGTTTGACACCCCTGCACTAGATGATGCAGGACGTAGTCCAGCCATGAAATGAGGAGCTCTATCTGACTTGCTGCGACTTCTAATGCACATTGTGAGAAGCTCGCAGTGTGCGGTGAAGTCAGAGTAAGCCGTTTCAGTCCAAGAGAGGTACAACTGACTGAAGGCCAGATACCAGAGTTCAATTTCAATGAAATATTAAACCCGGTAAGAATAACTTCGTATATTGATGGGAGACAATTACAACGTCTATCAAACAGGACGATGAAAGCCGGGAGGAATGTGGAGTTATTGTTTGCAGACAACAATTAACTATTACAAGGTAATTCTCCTCTTTGTACCGGGATGGGTGAGCTTGTCTCCCGCTAATGATGATGATGATGATGATGAAGATCTCACTGATAGAAGGTAGTGGCCTTGGATGTCTCCGGGTTGGTAATGATCCTCCGCAGTGTTACATTGTATCGCTCCCCCGTCATCTATAATTCCCGCACTCTATTGTCCTCTCTATTGATCAGCAGAACTGAGGGCTGACTAAGTGACATCTCCGCCGCCGCTGACAATATCCGGGCGAGATGAGCGCTAATGAGGGGAGCGCTCGGAATTATTAGTAGAAGGACATTAGTAAAGTACACACAGAGTCTCCATAGTGATCAGAAGATGGAGGTAGTAATGTCCCATCACTGATTGTTATAGAGGATAATTATCAATAACATCTTTACAGCCGCCAGATTACCCCTCTCACCCAATCAGAGGCCGGATCTGTATATCTGTATGGACTCTGCACAGTACCACTTCTCTTGTCCTGTCTGCCGGGTGTAATACATGTACATTGGGTGTAATTTATGTTGGGCACAGTCAGTTATTATGTAGCTATCACTCTGACATGTATACATTGATGTGATCTCTATATAATCTCATACATGGAGTCTCTCAGTCATCCATCACACACTGGTTGTAGGAAGCGGTGACATCGCTCATCAGTGACTCAGAATTCTGTATAATCAGAGGACAGAATACACTGAAATATGTGTCATCCCTGATAACATTCTGATCGATGTCTGATTTACTGTCTCTTCAATTCCTGTCTCAGGCTTTGAGAGTTCCTCCGGACCTGATATCTCTGGCAGGAAACCTCCGTCGCTGGACTTCACTGAATGGTGACTTCTCTATATGCGACATCTATGCACATGAGATCTTTATATGTGATATCCAGGTATGGGACATCTTCATATAGGACATCTAGGTATGGGAAATCTAGGTATGGGACATCTTCATATAGGACATCTAAGTATGGGACATCTAAGTATGGGACATCTTCATATGTGACATCTAGGTATGTGACATCTTCATATGGGATATCTTCATATGTGACATTTAGGTATGGGACATCTTCATATGTGAAATCTAGGTATGTGACATCTTCATATGGGACATCTAGGTATGTGACATCTTCATATGTGAAATTTAGGTATAGGACATCATGTGGGACATCTAGATATGTGACATCCTCATATGTGACATTTAGTTATGGGACATCTTCATATCTGGCATCTTCATCTAAGACATCTAGGTGTGTGACATCTTCAAATGTGACATCTTCATATGTGACATTTAGGTATGGGGCATCTTCATATGGGACATCTTCATATGTGACTTTTAGGTATGGGACATCTTCATATGGGACATCTAGGTATGTGACATCTTCATATGGGACATTTTCATATTTGACATCTTCATATGTGAAATTTAGGTATGGGACATCTTCATATGTGACATCTTTATATGGAACATCTTCATATGGGACATCTAGGTATGTGACATCTTCCTATTTGACATCTCTACATATGACATTTAGGTATGGGACATCTTCATATGTGACACTTAGGTATGGGACATCTTCATATGGGACATCTTCATGGGGGGACATCTAGGTATGTGACATCTTTATAATGGACATCTTCATATGTGACATATAGGTATTGGACATCTTCATATGGGACATCTAGGTATGTGACATCTTTATATGGGACATCCAGATATGTGATACTTTCATATGGGACATCTTCATATGGAACATCTAGGTATGTAACATCTTCATATGTGACATCTTCATGGGGGACATCTAGGCATGTGATATCTTCATATGGGACATCTTCATATGTGACATTTGCATAAGTGACATTTAGATATGGGACATCTTCATATGTGACATCTTCATAATGGACATCTTCATGGAGGACATCTAGGTATGTGACATCTTTATATGGGACATCTTCATATGTGACATATAGGTATGGGACATTTTCATATGGGACATCTTCATATGTGACATCTAGATATGGGACATCTTCATATGGAACATCTAGTTATATGACATCTTCATATCGGACACCTAGGTATGTGACATCCTCATAGGTGACATCTTTATATGATTTTGAGATAACTATAACCCCACGATGCTCAGAAGCTAGGAATGAAAACTTGATTGACCCCCCCTCAAAAAAAAAAACAACTTTTGAA
Organism: Staurois parvus; assembly: GCF_062004578.1. NCBI lineage: Eukaryota > Metazoa > Chordata > Amphibia > Anura > Ranidae > Staurois > Staurois parvus. The sequence goes on from NW_028319090.1 coordinate 323,023, forward strand.
TGCCCGATACAAGGGCCGCGAGCTCAGAGACGGCTGCCTGCCGCTAGACAGATGGCTATTAGTGGAGATGGCCATTAATTATCTCCTGTGTGTTTGAGATCAATAAGCAGAAGGAAATTGATATGAACACAATCCATCCAGCGGGACGAAGGGTCTGCGCCTCGTCCTGCTTGATAATTAAGTGTTCACATATGGACAGAGCAGATTTTCCTGGCCTGTCGGACCCCAGTTTGCCCCGCTCTCATTTTAGGCAGCTCATAAACAAATAAACGGTACCCAAGGGAGATGATTCCTGCCAAGGCTGAGAGGCAGCCCATCAGATCTGGGAATGCGTGTTGAATCTACAAAAATTCTTCTTGGACTGATGTCCACATGGTTTACTCCTTTAATTGAGGAGTTTTTACAAATTTATGGCGTTGTCTTTATTCATTCCAGGAGATGCTAAGCTAAAAGGGAAGAATTTGTAGGAAAGTCAGTGATCTTCTCATTTTTTACTAAAGTAGCAGAGTGAAGTAATGACTTGTTTTTAGGAGGACCTCTTCCCCCATAACTGGAGGCGCCTGTAAAAAGACAAAATAATAAGAAGGAACGCGTCAGTGCGGGGCTGTATGACGACTGGAAGTGACGTCAGACGCTGGACTGGAAGTGACATGATAGGGAGATTGGGTGAAACGCTGCATTCACCGGTCCGACCAGCAAAATAAGAAGACTGTCCGGGTCTACTTATCGTTTGGAGATTTATTGTACTGCTGGGAGATCTTTTGTTGCTTTCAGGGCCTACTATTCCTGATGTGGATCTATTGTTGCTCAGGGGAAGTATTTTGTTGCAGTGGGTCTATTGGTGCCGGGGTAATCGTTGATGATAGTATCTGTTGTTGCTGGAGGATCTGTTTCTTGGGGGTCTATTGTTGCCTGCTGCAGGGTATCCATTATACTGTCTTTCTTGTTATCATTAACAAATTCCATACAAATTAGTTAGCACCACAAAATGATACTTGGTCCTGTTTTCTCTTAAAGGGGCAATACTGGGAGATGGGTATAGCCTTTTCTGCGTTGCTGGGAAGATGGCGGGCCAGTGAAAATTCTGAGAGTCCAACATGGCAAGCTCACGGCTTATGTTTCCCCGTGTCTGAAGATACTTCACCAGTGGCATGTGACAGTGGAGGATATCAGGTCCCTTTCCAGGAAGCTTCTGCTTTCAGTGTTTGATTGGCCTTAATGGATTGCCCAGGCTCCATAATGAGGGAGGAGTTGTGTTTAATGAATTTGGAGAGAATCCCTTTGAAGTTTAGGGATCAAGCCTGGCTCACTTTCCATGGAAGGCTCTAAGTGAGAGGGAACCTGAAGCACCGCCCTGTGGATGATCGGGATTGTCCTAGAGCGGAGTGTGTTGGTAAAGTGGCGTCTATAGACAACTTTCTGCTCCAGTGTCCCTTTAACATAGAGGTGTATAAAAGGGTGGGGAGGGTTCTGGGCATCCCCTTTCTCTATCACATGAGTTTTGCAGAGTGGGTGTATGGGGCATTCCCAACTCGCTGGGATTTTGATTTGGATACACTTTTTCTAGTTAGTATAGTTGTTCGTTACTTCACATGGAATGCTCGGTGTCAGATTACCCTGTGGAAGAAAGTCCTCCCTGTAGAGGTGGTGGTGCACGATATTCTGGGTGAGGTTGGGAAGATTCGGGGTCTTGAGAAGGGCAGGGAGCCTGGGGCGGTCTGGATAAGGGCGTGGAGGAATTTTACATCTAACTTTGGTGAACTGTCCATCACTGGGTGAGGGACTCTTTTTCTTATGCTGTTCTTTTCACTCCCTTAGTTTTTTAAAGATCTTCTTTTTAAAGAAGGGCTGCATGCATAATGGGGATGGGGTTGTTTCTTGACCTCGCAGGTATGATGTCTGGTGTAGTGATGTGAGTCTTGGAAAGATTTATCACAAACAATTACCCTGTGGTTTGGTGAAGGTCTTCTTCTGTTCCAGCATGACTGTGCCCTTGTGTACAAAGCCAGCTCCATAAAAACATGGTTTGACCAGTTTGGTGTGGAGGAACTTCGAGTGTCCTGTACAGAGCCCAGACCTCAACCCTACTGAACACCTTTGGGATGAAATGGGAAGACGATGGTGAGCCAAGTCTTCTCATCCATCATCAGTACCTGACCTCACAAATGGGGACAAATTCCCCCAGGCATCCTCAAAAAACTTGTGGAAAGCCTTCCAAGAACAGTGGAGGATGGTATAGTCAAAAAGGGGACAAGTCCATATTAATGGCCATGGATTTGGAATGGGTTGTCCCACAAGCTCATATAGGTATGATAGTTAGCTGTCTACATTACAGTGGTTCTCAACCACTGGGCCATGGCACACTGCCAGGTCATGGCCTCCCTTATCCTGTGCCCCCAGCCAGATACAGATTACTTAAACTTTACAGTGGGTCCCAGCTCCCATAGTGCCTCCAACCTCCCATAATAGTCCACAGTGTCCCCGAGTCCTGTGAGAGCCCTCAGTCTCTAAAGTGCCGCTCAGTCTCCCCAGTCCCCAAGCCTGCTCATGAGCCTGCAGCCCTCCATTGTGCCTCCAACAAGGTCCCACAGTGCCCCCCAGTGTCCTCCAGAAACCTCATTCCTTACAGAGCCACCAGGTCTACTGCAGAGTATCCTAAACCCCTTCACAACCTTGTTTTATCCCCATAGTGCCCCCCACCCAGTCTGCTGCACAGCCTCCAGTCCTCCATAATGCCTCCAACCTCCAACAGGGTCTCAGATTGCTCCCCAGCTTCCTCCAGAAACCTCATTCCTTACAGAGCCACCAAGTCTACTGCAGAGTATATTAAACCCCTCCACAACCTCGTTTTATCCCATAGTGCCCCCTCAGTATGCTGCATAGCCTCCAGTCCTCCATAATGCTTCCAACCTCCAATAGGGTCTCACATTGCTCCCCAGCTTCCGCCAGAAACCTCATCCCTTATAGAGCCACCAAGTCTACTGCAGAGTCTCCTAACCCCCTCCACAATCTCATTTTACTCTACAGTGCCCCCCAATCTTCTGCAGGGTCCCCAGCCCTCAATAGTGCCTCCAACCTCCAACAGGATCTGACAGTGCTTCCCAGCTTCTTCCAGAATCCTCATCCCCTACAGGGCCACCAAGTCTACTGCAGAGTCTCCTAACCCTTCCAGAGCCTCATTTTACCTCACAGTGCCCCCCAGTCCGCTGCAGAGCCCCCAGCCCCCAATAGTGTCTCCAACCTCCAACAGGATCCAAACGTGCTTCCCAGCTTCTTCCAGAATCCTCATCCCCTACAGGGCCACCAGGTCTACTGTAGAGTGTCCTAAACCCCTTCACAACCTTGTTTTACCCCATAGTGCCCCCCCCCAGTCTGCTGCACAGCCTCCAGTCCTCCATAATGTCTCCAACAGGGTATCACATTGCTCCCCAGCTTCCTCCAGAAACCTTATCCCCTTATAGAGCCACCAAGTCTACTGCAGAGTCTCCTAACCCCCTCCACAGCCTCATTTTACTCTACAGTGCCCCCCAGTCCGCTGCAGGGCCCCCAGCCCCCAATAGTGTCTCCAACCTCCAACAGGATCCAAAGGTGCTTCCCAGCTTCTTCCAGAATCCTCATCCCCTACAGGGCCACCAGGTCTACTGCAGAGTGTCCTAACCCCCTCCACAGCCTCATTTTACTCTACAGTGCCCCCCAGTCCCCTGCAGGGCCCCCAGCCCCCAATAGTGTCTCCAACCTCCAACAGGATCCAAAGGTGCTTCCCAGCTTCTTCCAGAATCCTCATCCCCTACAGGGCCACCAGGTCTACTGCAGAGTGTCCTAAACCCCTTCACAACCTTGTTTTACCCCATAGTGCCCCCCCTCCCCCAGTCTGCTGCACAGCCTCCAGTCCTCCATAATGTCTCCAACAGGGTATCACATTGCAGTGGTATCACCAAGTCTACTGCAGAGTCTCCTAACCCCCTCCACAACCTCATTTTACTCTACAGTGCCCCCAAGTTCGCTGCAGGGCCCCCAGCCCTCAATAGTGTCTCCAACCTCCAACAGTGCTTCCCAGCTTCTTCCAGAATCCTCATCCCCTAAAGGGCCACCAAGTCTACTGCAGAATTTCCTAACCCTTCCAGTACCTCGGTTTACCCCATAGTGCCCCCCCCCCCCCAGTATGCTGCACAGCCTCCAGTCCTCCATAATGCCTCCAACAGAGTCTCACATTGCTCCCCAGTTTCCTCCAGAAACCTCATCCCCTTATAGAGCCACCAAGTCTACTGCAGAGTCTCCTAACCCCCTCCACAACCTCATTTTACTCTACAGTGCCCCCCAATCCTCTGCAGAGCCCCCAGCCCTCAATAGTGCCTCCAACCTCCAACAGGATCCAACAGTGCTTCCCAGCTTCTTCCAGAATCCTCATCCCCTAAAGGGCCACCAAGTCTACTGCAGAATCTCTTAACCCTTCCAGAGCCTCATTTTACCTCACAGTGCCTCCCAGTCCGCTGCAGAGCCCCCAGCCCTCAATAGTGCCTCCAACAGGATCCGACAGTGCTTCCAAGCTTCTTCCAGAATCCTCATCCCCTACAGGGCCACCAAGTCTACTGCAGAATCTCCTAACCCTTCCAGTACCTCATTTTACCCCACAGTGCCCTCCAGCCCCATCCAAAGCCTTCCAACCTTTCAAGACGTGTTTTGCATTCCTTTCTTTTTATTTTTTACTGTTGGGGCATAGAAGGTTGTACCACTGGTCTACAACATTTTGGTCATATAGTGCATCTACACATACCATTTAAAATCAGATTATTTTGGCCTTGTTGTCCTTCGGGTTGTCAGTCCTCCAGAACGTATATTTGGATCTCACACCAGCCGCTTTGCCGGTGTGAACCTCAGATCTGGCTAGAACGTTCGTAAAGAGTTGGAGATCACCTGAATGGCGGCACACAGCCAGCATGGTGGATGTGTAAAGCCTCTGTATCTCCTTTGCTCCATGCAGAGCCTCTATGATGTTCCCCTGATGAAGCCCCACCGTCAAGCAGCTGTCAGCCGCAAAGGGGACCCGTGTAATTTATCTCTAATAAGGCAATTAATCAGGCCGGTCTCACCTCCTGACAGAGCGCCGCTTTGATTTATTTTTCATGTTAGGCCCAGATGATCTACGCTGTGAAAAAACATGAAACGTGCCGTTCAAACTCTCCGCACGTTCCCTCGTTAGAGCCGGTCCAGCTCTCCAGATAGGCGCCTTGCAGAAAAATTCTCCATCTTCCCATGCGATGGGATAATTCATGGAGTGACAGCGCAGTCCCCGGCCAGGATAGACTACGTGACGTTTGGTGACAGCGCTCAGGGCCATGGGTAGGAATCAGGGAAAATGTACTTACTGCAAGGTGTCACTTGTTTTTTTTTTTTTTTTGCTTCTGTCTTTTCATCCTTTTATTTAAACAAGTTAAAATAAATTAAAATAAAAGTTACACATATCAGAATGTTTTTACAGTTTTTGTAACATATTTATCAAAGCAGCTGCTATTGGCGACAGAAGGATTCTGGTGCGGATCCACGTGGAAGAATAATATATTTGAAATGCTACAATTTTGACCATATTCAATATATTTCAAAATATATTTCAATGAATAAATAAATATATATATATATATATATATATATATATATGATGGTTCCCCATATGGAAGAAAAATATATTTGAAATATATTTTAAAAATATTCTTCCCAAATATAGTGACATAGATTTGAAATGCTACAATTTTGTCCATATTCAATATATTTCAAAACATATTTCAATAACTATAAATATATATATATACACTGCATGTTGAAATGCGTTTTTATTACAAAATATATGAAAAAAATATATACAAAATATATTTTAAAAATATTCTTCCCAAATATATTGCCATATATTTGAAAAGCTACAATTTTGGCCGTATTGAATATATTTTAGAAAAAATAGATAAAATATTCTATATATATATATATATATATATATATATATATATACACACACACACATTGCATGTTGAAATGCGTTTTTATTTCAAAATATATTTCAATAAATACATACTGTATATATATATATACTGAATGTTGAAATGCGTTTTATTTATACATTACAAAATATATGAAAAATATTTTTAAAAATATATATTTTTTTAAATATATTCTTCAGATTTTTTTTTACCAGTTTAAAAGTAATTTTAACGTATATTTTTACATATATTTGTAAATGCATTCCAAAAACGTAGATTAAATGTATTTTTAAAGACATACAGTATATTTGAAAATTTATTTTTAAAAATATTTTTCATATATTTTCTAACGAGCCGGGCCCTCTGTTTCCTCTTGTAATAAATTGTATTGTAACTGTAATGTCTGCCTTCATTTTGTAAAGCGCTGCACTATATAAATCCTGTATAATAATGAAATAATGATAGCAATAATAATATATTTTGTAATAAAAACACATTTCAACATACAGTGTGTGTATATATATATATATATATATATATATATATATATATATATATGTATATTTGAAATACTACAATTTATTTCAAAATATATTTCAGATACTATTTCAAAATATTTTTCACAATATATTTCAAGAAATATATATATATATATAATAAATATATAAATAAATAAGTATATATATATATATATATATATATATATATATATACAGTGGGGATCGAAAGTTTGGGCACCCCAGCTAAAAATTTGTATTAATGTGCATAAAGAAGCCAAGGAAAGATGGAAAAATCTCCAAAAGGCATCAAATTACAGATTAGACATTCTTATAATATGGCAACAAAAGTTAGATTTTATTTCCATCATTTACACTTTCAAAATAACAGAAAACTAAAAAATGGCGTCTGCAAAAGTTTGGGCCCCCTGCAGAGTTAATATCTTGTACTGCCCCCTTTGGCAAGTATCACAGCTTGTAAACGCTTTTTGTAGCCAGCCAAGAGTCTTTCAATTCTTGTTTGAGGTATCTTTGCCCATTCTTCCTTACAAAAGTCTTCCAGTTCTTTGAGATTTCTGGGCTGTCTGTCACGCACTGCTCTTTTAAGGTCTATCCATAGATTTTCAATGATGTTGAGGTCAGGAGATTGTGAAGGCCATGGCAAAACCTTCAGTTTACGCCTCTTGATGTAATCCCCCGTGGATTTCGAGGTGTGTTTAGGTTCATTATCCATTTGTAGAAGCCATCCTCTCTTTAACTTCAGATTTTTCACAGATGGCATCAAGTTACCATCCAAAACTTGCTGAAATTTTATTGAATCCATTTTTCCTTCTACTCGTGAGATGTTCCCTGTGCCACTGGCTGCAACACAACCCCAAAGCATGATTGATCCAACCCCATGCTTAACAGTTGGACAGAGGTTCTTTTCATTAAATTCTGTGCCCCTTCTTCTCCAAACATACCTTTGCTCATTCCGGCCAAAAAGTTCAATTTTAACCTCATCGGTCCACAGAACTTGTTTCCAAAATGCATCAGGCTTGTCTATATGTTCATTTGCAAAGTTCAAACGATGATTTTTGTGGTGAGGACGTAGAAGAGGTTTTCTTCTGATGACTCTTCCATGAAGACCATATTTGTACAAGTATCTCTTTATAGTGGAATAGTGTACCACAACTCCAGTGTCTGCCAGATCTTTCTGGAGGGATCATGCAGTCAAACGTGGGTTTTGAATTGTTTTTCTCACAATCCTGCGAGCTGTTCTGTCTGATATTTTTCTTGGTCTTCCAGATCTTGCTTTAACTTCCACTGTTCCTGATGACTGCCATTTCTTAATGACATTCCGAACAGAGGATATTGACATCTGAAAACGCTTTGCTATCTTCTTATAGCCTTCTCCAGCTTTGTGAGCGTCAACTATTTTCAGTTTCAGTTTTCTAGACAACTGCTTAGAAGAACCCATGGTGCTGATTGTTGGGGCAAGGTCAGATGAGTCTGAGCATTTAAAACCTTTGAGATTGACATCACCTGGTCTTCCCAGACGATGATTGAGAACAATCCATGACACTGGCAGGTCTCAGCTTGGCAAAGGGGGCAGTGCATGCTATAAATTCTGCAGGGTGCCCAAACTTTTGCAGATGCCATTTTTTTGTTTTCTGTTATTTTGAAAGTGTAAATGATGGAAATAAAATCTAACTTTTGTTGACATATTATAAGAATGTCTAATCTGTAATTTGATGCCTTTTGGAGATTTTTACATCTTTCCTTGGCTTCTTTATGCACATTAATACAAATTTTTAGTTGGGGTGCCCAAACTTTCGATCCCCACTGTATATATATATATATATGTGTGTGTTTATGTATGTATATATATATATATATATATATATATATGTATTTCTTGAAATATATTTAATACAGCCAAAATTGTAGTATTTCAAATATATGCCAACATATTTGGGAAGAATATTTTTTTAAATGTATTTTAAAATATATTTTTCTTCCATTTGGGTTGCGTATGTCAAGAAATTGGAGAAGGAAGATACAGATCCTGAAAATACAGAGCAGCAAAAAAAAATCCCAAAAGTGATCCTGAAAATATGGAGCAGCAACCCCCCCCCCCCCAAAAGTGTCCTTAAATATGGTTTACCAGTAAATAATAAGGTTTTTATAGTAAAAATATGCAGAGTAATTCACCGAGTGAAAGTGGCATGTACATTTGTTTCTGTGCAAATAAGGCCAACCCCCCTCCCCCCCTAAATGTTATTAAGCTATTGCTGTGCTGGTTGAATGTTTTTCATTGATTTAGGATGGAAAATACCGCATTTGGCCAGCAGGTGGCGCTAAGTATCATAGGAATGACATATTGCCACCTAGTGGCCAAATGTGGTATTCTCTGATTTAAATCAGTGGAAAATATTCAATCTGCCCAGGAACTAGCCTGATAACGTTTGTTTTTGCCCCATTTGCACAGAATGAATGTATGTGGGATGCTACGCTACAGGAATTTATTATAAGTGTGCATTATCTGCGGGATCAGGGCAGCAGTGGCACGCGTGTGACGGCTCCATTTGCCTGCCATCAGCAGCACAGATCCTCTGTATGTGTCTGGGAACAACAACCGGCAGCTGGATATCATCCGAGTCTTTCGCTGGATTTCGGAGCCTGGCAGGCGCAGCACGACCGCCCCCCCGCCCAATAACCTCCAGGTGCCTCTCCGTGATATTCTCATTAACCTGCGGCTGTGATCACCCATCCAGAGACAGGGAGGGTTCTGGGTAATTACAGTCTGAGAATTTGGTTAATTAAGGCTTAATGAGGGGAATATTATATCTCTGTTGTTACAAGTCGCTGGGCCGCGATCCCCCCGAGAAACGGCGGCGCACAGCTCAGAGGCATGATTGAAACTGCGCTGTCAGAGACAATGGGAATGTCATTTTTAATATCTCCATATACAAAAACATTCCTGTTCTTTCCGAGTGTACGTGTCTCCTCTTATTATTGCAGCTGCCCAACTTAAAGGAAATGGATACTGGCGGGATATATATATATAATTTTTTTAATTATTTTTATTTTTATTTATTTTTATTATTATTATTTTTATTTATTTTTATTATTGTTATTTTTATTTATTATAATTATTATTAATTTCTATTTCTTTATTTATGTATTTTTATATATATCTATATCTATATAGATATATAGATATACAGTCAGGTCCATAAATATTGGGACATTGACACAATTCTAACATTTTTGGCTCTATACACCACCACAATGGATTTGAAATGAAACGAACAAGATGTGCTTTAACTGCAGACTGTCAGCTTTAATTTGAGGGTATTTACATCCAAATCAGGTGAACGGTGTAGGAATTACAACAGTTTGCATATGTGCCTCCCACTTGTTAAGGGACCAAAAGTAATGGGACAGAATAATAATCATAAATCAAACTTTCACTTTTTAATACTTGGTTACAAATCCTTTGCAGTCAATTACAGCCTGAAGTCTGGAACACATAGACATCACCAGACGCTGGGTGTCATCCCTGGTGATGCTCTGCCAGGCCTCTACTGCAACTGTCTTCAGTTCCTGCTTGTTCTTGGGGCATTTTCCCTTCAGTTTTGTCTTCAGCAAGTGAAATGCTCAATCGGATTCAGGTCAGGTGATTGACTTGGCCATTGCAGAACATTCCACTTCTTTCCCTTAAAAAACTCTTTGGTGGCTTTTGCAGTCTGCTTTGGGTCATTGTCCATCTGCACTGTGAAGCGTCCAATGAGTTGTGAAGCATTTGGCTGAATATGAGCAGATAATATTCCCGAAACACTTCACAATTCATCCGGCTGCTTCTGTCAGCAGTCACATCATCAATAAATACAAGAGAAGCAGTTCCATTGGCAGCCATACATGCCCACGCCATGACACTACCACCACCATGATCACTGATGAGGTGGTATGCTTAGGATCATGAGCAGTTCCTTTCCTTCTCCATACTCTTCTCTTCCCATCACTCTGGTACAAGTTGATCTCGGTCTCATCTGTCCATAGGATGTTGTTCCAGAACTGTGAAGGCTTTTTTACATGTCGTTTGGCAAACTCTAATCTGGCCTTCCTGTTTTTGAGGCTCACCAATGGTTTCCATCTTGTGGTGAACCCTCTGTATTCACTCTGGTGAAGTCTTCTCTTGATTGGTGACTTTGACACACATACACCTACCTCCTGGAGAGTGTTCTTGATCTGGCCAACTCTTGTGAAGGGTGTTTTCTTCACCAGGGAAAGAATTCTTCGCTCATCCACCACAGTTGTTTTCCGTGGTCTTCCGGGTCTTTTGGTGTTGCTGAGCTCACCGGTGCGTTCCTTCTTTTTAAGAATGTTCCAAACAGTTGTTTTGGCCACGCCTAATGTTTTTGCTATCTCTCTGATGGGTTTGTTTTGTTTTTTCAGCCTAATGATGGCTTCACTGATAGTGACAGCTCTTTGGATCTCTTCTTGAGAGTTGACAGCAACAGATTCCAAATGCAAATCGCACACTTGAAATGAACTCTGGACCTTTTATCTGCTCATTGTAATTGGGATAATGAGGGAATAACACACGCCTGGCCATGGAACAGCTGAGAAGCCAATTGTCCCATTACTTTTGGTCCCTTAACAAGTGGGAGGCACATATGCAAACTGTTGTAATTCCTACACCGTTCACCTGATTTGGATGTAAATACCCTCAAATTAAAAATGACAGTCTGCAGTTAAAGCACATCTTGTTCATTTCATTTCAAATCCATTGTGGTGTATAGAGCCAAAAATGTTAGAATTGTGTCCATGTCCCAATATTTATGGACCTGACTGTAGATATATTGATAGAGAGAGAGAGATCTATTTATATATATATATATATATATATATATATATATATATATATAGTTGCTTTCAGGGCTGAAACATGTTTTTTTGTAAAGCATAACCACAAGAAAAAAAAAATGATAGGCCAACAAAAGTAAAAACTAACTTCCACACTCATCTTCAATTCTGAGCTGTTCCCTGCAGTAATCCCGTTCCACCGCTATAGATACAGTTGTATAAAAATATGTGCAAAAAGCTGGATCTAGGACATATTTTTAAAAAAATGCCATTCTGTAATATCTCTATTTATTATTCTGCTTATGTATTTATTATTCTATTTTGACATATTGAAATTAAAAGAGATACAGTTGTATAAAAATATGTGGAAAAAGTTGGATCTAGATTATATTTATAAATCCCATTTAGTAATATCTCTATTTATTATTCTATTTATTATTCAATTAATTTATTCTATTTATCTATTTATTATTCTATTTTGATATATTGAAAGAAAAATTTGATACAGTTGTATAAAAATTTGAGGAAAAAATTTTGATCTAGATCATACTTATGAATGCTATTCAGTAATATTTCTATTTAATGCTGTTTATCTATTATTCTATATTGATATACTGAAATAAAAATAGATATAGTCGTATAAAAACATGTGAAAAAAGTTGGATCTAGATTATATTTATAAATGCCATTCAGTAATATTCAGTAATTCATTATTCTATATATCTATTAATGTTTTATTTATTCAAGTTATCTATTTACTAATCTATTTTGATATATTGAAATAAAAATAGATGCCATTGTATAAAAATATGAGAACAAATTTGGATCCAGATAATGTTTATAAATCCCATTCAAAAATATCTATATTTAATATTTTATTTATGCTGTTTTTTATTATTCTATATTGATATATTGAAATAAAAATAGATACAGTTGTATAAAAATATGTGAAAAAAAGTTGGATCTAGATTATATTTATAAATGCCATTCAGTAATATCTCTATTTATTATTCTATTTATTTATCTATGTTTTATTTATTCAGTTTATCTATTTATTAATCTATTTTGATATATTGAAATAAAAATAGATGCCATTGTATAAAAATATGGGAAAACATTTGGATCTAGGCCGTATTTATGAATGCCATTCGGTAATATCTCTATTTATTACTCTATGCTTTTTTAAATGCGTTTATTGTCTATGGTATTTATTGTTATATCTCGTGTGAGCTGTTCTAAGGTATTTGGAATTGAGACCTCCTAAACAGGGCCGTCTTAATGAGTGGGAACACCTGGGCACTGCCCAGGGGCCCCCGGTGCATGGGGGGCCCATGAGCAGGGCCAGAAAAAAGCAGGGGGTGGGTGCTGTGTATGGTGGTGCACTGGATTTGGCCCCTGGTGCCTCTGCAATGTTACTCCATCAAAAGGAGCAGCAGGTGACTGATAATGGGGAGAGGATGCAGCTTTCTTCTCCATCCTGCAGGGGGCAGAAGAGAGCCAGCAATGAGACTGAGAACTCACCTCAGTCTCAGCCCAGGAGAGGAAGGAGGAGCTAAATTCACTGCAGGTGAGAAGAGCATGTGATCTGTGAGTAAAAGGAGGAAGGGGGCGGGGCACAACTTTAATGTATGGGGACACCGTGATGGGGATGCCTGATTTATGGGGACACCTGATGTATGGGGACACTGTGATGGGGACACCTGATGTATGGGGACACTGTGATGGGGACACCTGATGTATGGGGACAGTGTGATGGGCGGCATCTGATGTATGGGGACACCTGATGTATGGGGACACTGTGATGGGGAACACCTGATGTATGGGGACAGTGTGATGGGGGGCATCTGATGTATGGGGACACTGTGATGGGGGAACCTGCTGTATGGGGACAGTGTGATGGGGGAACCTGCTGTATGGGGACACTGTGATGGGGGAACCTGATGTATGGGGACACTGTGATGGGGGAACCTGCTGTATGGGGACACTGTGATAGGAAACCTGATGTATGGGGACACTGTGATAGGAAACCTGATGTATGGGGACACTGTGATAGGAAACCTGATGTATGGGGACACTGTGATAGGAAACCTGATGTATGGGGACAATGTGATAGGGTACCTGATGTATGGGGACACTGTGATAGGGTACCTGATGTATGGGGACACTGTGATGGTGGGCACCTGATATATGGGAACACTGATGTGGGAGCCTGATGTATGGGGACACTGTGATGGGGAAACCTGATGTATGGGGACACTGTGATGGGGAACACCTGATGTATGGGGACACTGTGATGGGGAAACCTGATGTATGGGGACACTGTGATGGGAACACTTGATGTATGGGGACACTGTGATGGGAACACTTGATGTATGGGGACACTGTGATAGGGAACCTGATGTATGGGGACACTGTGATGGGGAACACCTGATGTATGGGGACACTGTGATGGGAACACTTGATGTATGGGGACACTGTGATGGGAACACTTGATGTATGGGGACACTGTGATGGGAACACTTGATGTATGGGGACACTGTGATAGGGAACCTGATGTATGGGGACACTGTGATGGGGGTAACTGATGTATGGGGTCACTGTGATGGGGGAACCTGATGTATGGGGACACTGTGATTGGGGTAACTGATATATGGGGACACTGTGATGGGGGAACCTGATGTATGGGGACACTGTGATGGGGGTAACTGATGTATGGGGACACTGTCATGGGGGAACCTGATGTATGGGGACACTGTGATGGGGGAACCTGATGTATGGGGACACTGTGATGGGGGAACCTGATGTATGGGGACACTGTGATGGGGACACTTGATGTATGGGGACACTGTGATGGGGGAACCTGATGTATGGGGACACTGTGATGTGGGAGCCTGATGTATGGGGACACTGTGATGGGGAAACCCGATGTATGGGGACACTGTGATGGGAACACTTGATGTATGGGGACACTGTGATGGGGGAACCTGATGTATGGGAACACTGTGATGGGGAAACCTGATGTATGGGGACACTGTGATGGGGGAGCCTGATGTATGGGGACACTGTGATGGGGACGCCTGATGTATGGGGACACTGTGATGGGGAACCTGATGCATGGGGACACTGTGATGGGGGAGCCTGATGTATGGGGACACTGTGATGGGGACACCTGATGTATGGGGACACTGTGATGGGGGAACCTGATGTATGGGGACACTGTGATGTGGGAGCCTGATGTATGGGGACACTGTGATGGGGGAACCTGATGTATGGGGACACTGTGATGGGGGAGCCTGATGTATGCGGACACTGTGATGGGGACACCTGATGTATGGGGACACTGTGATGGGGACACCTGATGTATGGGGACACTGTGATGGGGACACCTGATGTATGGGGACACTGTGATGGGGACACCTGATGTATGGGGACACTGTGATGGGGACACCTGATGTATGGGAACACTATGATGGGGAACCTGATGTATGGGAACACTGTGATGGGGACACCTGATGTATGGGAACACTGTGATGGGGACACCTGCTGTATGGGAACACTGTGATGGGGACACCTGCTGTATGGGGACACTGTCATTAGTGCAGGTGTCAGAGCGCCCAGGAACCGCGTAATGTCAGCATTGCACTATGAGCACCAAAAATGTCTTTTTTGGGTTGAATCTTGACGGTTTCAGTAAAGATCTTTTAATATAAAAAAGTGAAGATTTAACTGACATTATTGTTGGTAATTTTGACATTTTTTGTTTGTTGTATCATGCAGATTTGCCGGTGTCGGCTCTTCCCGAGCGGGATGCAGGATACTCGCTGAGCTCTCCCCTCTTTGTACACAGATATTCGATCCTCGACATCGATGTTATTTGCTATCATTTACCCCGATGCTTCTCCCTCGTTTATTTTACAGCCTCCGCCGCCTCGGGTTTTATAACCGTCTTTCCTGTAGGAAACGTTTGGGAATCAGTTAAAGAGCGGCGCTGGTTGCTGTTATTATACTTTTTAACAACATTACTAACGGCGATCAGAGCGCGACCCGCAAATCGCTGCAAAGTGCTTATGTATCATTGACTTCACGCTGCTTTACGGCGAAAGTAAAATCACACAACTTAATGGTCTCTCACTGTCTGCGGGGTAATGGGCAAAGAAAGTGTTTGAAAGTGCTAAATGGTTTGTATCAAACACAAGGCAAAATAAACCGAAAAGAGGAAAAGGCGGGAGAAGGGACGAGCTTCGGGTTCAGGATGACCGGGGGTTCGATCTAATCTCAAATCGTTCACGGGAACTAAGGCTGCACCTATTCAACAGCTAGGCGGAATATTTCACCCTGAGCACCCTGTGTCACTCCCTGACCCCTGTGACTCCATAGCACCCTGAGCATCCTATGTCACTCCCTGACCCCTGTGACTCCAGAGCACCCTGAGCATCCTGTGTCACTCTCTGACCCCTGTGACTCCATAGCACCCTGGGCATCCCGTGTCACTCTCTGACCCCTGTGACTCCAGAGCACCCTGGGCATCCCGTGTCACTCTCTGACCCCTGTGACTCCAGAGCACCCTGGGCATCCCGTGTCACTCCCTGACCCCTGTGACTCCAGAGCACCCTGAGCATCCTATGTCACTCCCTGACTCCTGTGACTCCAGAGCACCCTAGGCATCCCGTGTCACTCCCTGACCACTATGACTCCATAGTACCCTGGGCATCCCGTGTCACTCCCTGACCCCTGTGACTCCAGAGCACCCTGGACACCCTCTGTCACTCCCTGACCCCTGTGACTCCAGAGCACCCTGGGCATCTTGTGTCACTCCTGGCCCCTATGACTCCAGAGCACCCTGGGCACCCTGTGTCGCTCCCTGACCCCTGTGACTCCAGAAGACCCTGTGTCACTCTCTGACCCCTGTGACTCCATAGCACCCTGGGCATCCCATGTCACTCCCTGACCCCTGTGACTCCATAGCACCCTGGGCATCCCATGTCACTCCCTGACCCCTGTGACTCCATAGCACCCTGGGCATCCCATGTCACTCCCTGACCCCTGTGACTCCATAGCACCCTGGGCATCCCATGTCACTCCCTGACCCCTGTGACTCCATAGCACCCTGGGCATCCCATGTCACTCTCTAACCCCTGTGACTCCATAGCACTTTGGGCATCCCATGTCACTCCCTGACCCCTGTGACTCCAGCGCACCCTGGGCATCCCTTGTCACTCCTTGACCCCTGTGGCTCCAGAGCACCCTGGTCACCCTGTGTCACTCCCTGTCCCTTGTCACTCCAGTGCACCCTGGGCACCCTGTGTTACTCCTGACCCCTGTGACTCCAGAGCACCCTTGGAACCCTGTGTCACTCCCTGACCCCTGTGACTCCAGCGCAACTGAGCAACCTGTGCCACTCCCTATAAAATTTCAAACACTGTGCCGCGCTCCACTTAAAACTATAAATATATATGCAAATATACAAAAAGTCTTCCAACATAAATATATCCGAGTGTCCGTATCACATCCGTGATTCTCTGCAATCAATGTGGTATAACAAATCAAGTGTTCACCTCCGGTGTTTAATGCCAAGCCATGACTTGTGCACCCCCACCAGTTGCGCACTCACCTGATGTATGTGACCCAACCATTAAGTGAGTTCATACAAAGCTTGTGTCCCTTTATGGGATTATGTAGAGTCGGGATTAGTACCCAACAGGTCTGGATCCCCTTCACTCCTCTCATTGTCCTCCTCCATTAATTTATATGCCAGCTGATACCTTTCACTGTCCGTTGAGCGTTGTGACATCAAAGCCCCTCTCCTACGCGTTACGCCACCGGGTCACGTGGCTTCATCAGGGTGAATGATTGGACGGCACGGCGCTCATACTTTTTTATATAGGAGACGCCTCAGCGGCATCATCTTTGTTTAGGCATCGTTTAGGGTCACCATCTACTCCCTGGACTGAGATGACGGCTCAGAGATGACACAATCATGCGAAGTTTGGTGCCCATGCAGTTCACAAATGTCTCACACAGATCAGCCCCTGCTGCAGTCTTGCATTATGTGACTTGCTACAAAGTTACAATCTACAGTCTGATCACTGGGGGGAGGGGGAGACTGAGGAAACGCCTCCTCCTGCCTGCAGCAGGCTTATGACATCATCTCAGCCTAGGCAAAGTCATTGAGTGGAGCTCAAGCATGACTTTCTAATGATAAAAGGTGGAACTTTTTCTGAAAAATGATTCTGTTGCTGTTTATTGTAACATTTCAGGGGTTATTTTATTTTTTATTTATTTCAGGTACTTAAATAGCGCCATCAATTTACACATATATATTGTACATTCACATCAGTCCCCGCCCCCGAGGGG
Source organism: Staurois parvus (assembly GCF_062004578.1). NCBI lineage: Eukaryota > Metazoa > Chordata > Amphibia > Anura > Ranidae > Staurois > Staurois parvus. The sequence continues at coordinate 340,694 of NW_028319090.1, forward strand.
TGTACAATCTAAGGTCCCTAACTCACATTCATACATACACATACTAGGGCCAATTTAGACAGGAGCCAATTAGCCTCCCAGCATGCCTTTGGAGTGTGGGAGGAGGCTGGAGTGCCTGGGGAAAGCCCACACAGGCACAGGGAGCGCATGCAAGCTCCAGGTCGGTGGTGCTGTGCTTTGGATTTGAGCCATTGACTCTAGTGCTACCAGGTGGAAGTGCTAACCATTTAGCCACTGTGCTGCCCATTGAGGAGTTAAGCTGCCTGTTGATGCTGCCAAGTCAGTAGGTGACCATACTGTCCGGACAAGTGAAGTGCTAACCATTTAGCCACTGTGCTGCCCCATAGCACAGTTACTGACAGGTCCACTTTGAAGTCATTCAGGAAGTTTATTTAAAATAGCTGGATCACTAGGGGAACCGCCACAAATGTGCATTTAAGAACAATCACCCAAGCAGGGGCGGACTGACCATTTGGAAAATCGGGCACTGCCCGAGGGCCCGAGGTCAGTAGGGGGCCCCAGGAGATGCCCCTGGTACCTTTTTCATAGGCTTTTTTGAGTTTGGGCAAGGACACAAGGGTCCCCATGATCCCCTATTGCCCGGGGGCCCCATGAGTTGTCAGTCCGCCCCTGCACCCAAGTATGGAACACAAAGTCGGTGCAAGTTCTCTTCTGAAAAGACAGACCGGAGCTTTTCTTTAACTGGAGGAAAATTAGCGCAACCCACCTTCAAAAGAAGAAAAAAACATTTTTTTTACTGTATGTGTTATTGCCAGACACCCCATACACACGCAGACCTCTGTACTCATATTTGCTGCTTAGTTTAGTGCAGACAGAAATCCCATAAAAGCTGTTATTTTGCTGCGAGTTGGTTCAGCTGCTTCCTGCAGCTCACAGGGAATAGTGCCATGGCTGTGATGCAGGCCATACATGGTCTGAATTCCGAACGATTTTTCATCCTAAAATCCAAAAAGTTGTTCGCTCGGTAATCCGATGGCGCCATCAATGATTTAGAAAATCGGCCAACCGAGTCATAGTTCACCCCATATAACAGGCGAAACTTCTGTTCCTTCCACATCACTGCTCATGCACATATTCTTTTCAGAAAAACAATCGTATGATTTGACCATCATTGAGTCGAAAATGTTTTTCATGAATTTTCCAACATACCCGATCACCGAAAAGGGGAGGAACCACGAAAATCGTCCGGTGCCACTGACCCCACTAACAGAGCGAAAATCAGCCGATTATTTTTAGGTCCGAAAAATCGGTCGAATTTCGACCCATGTATGGCCGGCCTAGGTGTGCGTAGGTAACTATATTCCCCCGGGATCAGAATTTTTTTAAAATCGAGACTGAAACTTTTCCAAATCTAAATGTTCAAATATTTTTCAGAAAGCTGAACTCCAGGCGGGTAAATACAAAGTCTAGATACATATACAGTATATGATCCCCTTCAATGATTCTATCTAGACAGTCTTGTGATCTCATGACCATTTGGAAACTCGGGCACTGCCCGAGGGCCCGGGGTCAGTAGGGGGCCCCACGAGATGCCCCTGGTACCTTTTTCATAGGCTTTTTTGAGTTTGGGCAAGGACACAGGGGCCCCATGATCCCCTATTGCCCGGGGGCCCTATGAGTTGTCAGTCCGCCCCTGCTCATGACCCTATTGAGCACCGCCATGTTTATGATCTGACCTTTCTCCAACAGTCCAGCTTGGTCTAGGACACTGAGGAGGTCAACTCTTTCCTCTGCCCACCTACGAAGGTGTTGGAACTTTGACTCAGCTCTCACCATCTCCCCTTCCAGTCTGAATAGACAACTAGTTTGAATGGCGTTCTTTTAACTTTTCACTGGAGTTAATTTTTAGCAAATTAAAGTAAAATTTGAAACATATTGAGAGGTTTAGCTTCTTTTAAACAATATTTAAAATACACTCTATGGTCACGATTTGGTGGATACTTGACCATTACATCCATATAGGCTTTTTGCACCTCCTATTCCAAAACCACAGCCATTCATATGTTATTATTGGCACCTAGTTGTGCAGCGCTTAACATATATATTGCACATTCACATCAGTCCCTAACCCTCAAGGGGTGTACAATCTAAGGTCCCTAACCCTCAAGGGGTGTACAATCTAAGGTCCCTAACCCTCAAGGAGCGTACAATCTAAGGTCCCTAACCCTCAAGGGGCGTACAATCTAAGGTCCCTAACCCTCAAGGGGCGTACAATCTAAGGTCCCTAACCCTCAAGGGGCGTACAATCTAAGGTCCCTAACCCTCAAGGGGCGTACAATCTAAGGTCCCTAACCCTCAAGGGGCGTACAATCTAAGGTCCCTAACCTTCAAGGGGCGTACAATCTAAGGTCCCTAACCCTCAAGGGGCGTACAATCTAAGGTCCCTAACCCTCAAGGGGCGTACAATCTAAGGTCCCTAACCCTCAAGGGGTGTACAATCTAAGGTCCCTAACTCACATTCATACATACACATATTAGGGCCAATTTAGACAGGAGCCAATAAACCTACCAGCATGTCTTTGGAGTGTGGGAGGAAATTGGAGGACCCGGATAAAACCCACACAGGTACAGGGAGAGAATGCAAACTCAATCCAGGCAGATAGTATCATGGTTGGGACTTGAACCAGTGGCTGCAGTGCTGCCAGGCGGAAGTGCTAACCACTTAACACACTGTGCTGCCCTTATATGGAGTCTCCCCCTCGCCCCATGGGCATTATTATGAATATACCCACCTCTCTTCCTAGGACCATTATTATAAAGTTACCCTCCCTTCTCCCATAGCCATTAATATGGAGAGTAGCAACAGTGCTAAACTTTCTCCATTTGTAGACAGTCTGTCTTACCGTGGACACATGAACATCAAGGCTTTTGGAGATACTTTTGTAACCCTTTCCAGCTTCATGCAAGTCAACAATTTTTGATCGTAGGTCTTCTGAGAGCTCTTTTCTGCGAGGCATGGTTCACATCAGACAGTGCTTCTTGAATCCAGTAAACCCAAAACAGGTGTGTGTTTTTTAAGGGCAGGACAGCTGTCAGCAACACATCCAATATCATCACTCTGATTGGAGTCAAGGTTGGCTCACTCCTGGCTCCAATTAGCTCTGGGAGAAGTCATTAAGCTAGGGCCTCACATACTCTTTCCTCCCTGCACTGTGAATGTTTACATGTTATGTGCAATTAAACCATGGCAACATCTAATGTTTGTGTAGTATTATGTTCAGCAGACTGTGTCCTTCTATTGTTGTGACTTAGATGACGTTCAGAGCACATTTTATGCCCAATTCATGCAAAACTCCACGTAATCCCAAGGGGTTCACATACTTTTTCTTGCAACTGTAAATGGATTGCTACATATATATACATCACAGCGCTGCACTTATATAATTTTGATTAAATGAACAAATGCCCATTGCCCGTTACGACCTCTTTCATAACATTCCAACCTTCCATTCGCTGTTTCGGGAACCCTCCCCACTCATCTCATGGTCATCCCAAACCCATTCACACCTTTTCTGATGAGCCGACACCAATGACCACCACTAGAAATAGATATCTGTTTATTTAAAACGTTCAGATTTGGTAACAATTTCCTAAATGTCATTGTACTAATTGCATGAGCTGTGCGAAATCTCCTGCTGAGGTCTATGAAGTGTGTATGAACAAAGTGAATGTCATGACACCGGAAATGAAGAATGATAGACGAACGGAGGCAATGTTCAGTCTGAGATCGGGGCACTGGTATGCCTGTCGTTTTCGGAAAGGAGGAAGATCATTGAACGCTAAGATATTTTTTTCAAGCAGCCATTTCTACAACTTAGTATCCTTCTATAATAAATATATTTATATATGTACCTAAATTACGGAAACTGCATTCTCCAATCTTTGGACGATCTGTAAGATGATGGGCGCGAACCATGACTCCCGCGTTCTCTTGACGTGCCCACAGGGAAGACCTAAAACGTTGGCTATGCTCTAACCATACTCTGGATGAAGTCTACAATCATATCTTTAACCGGGAGCGACAGTCTGTGTGCGCCCTTCCTGAAATGCGTAAACATGTTCAAAATGGATGGCAAAAGACGCTCGGTTACATGGCAATGTACATAAGGGCAGTGGAGCACATGCAAATGGCGTGGTTGTACATGAGCATGGATGAAACAGAGCAGCACGTGGAGGAATCTACTTAGAAAATCTGGCTACAGCAGCCGGGACGTTCCAACAAAGTTTCTGCCTCAAGGCAGAGTAACATTCTCCCAGCCACGGTCTCCACAGTTTGTTAGAAATTTGTGCTTATAATCTCAATATAGTTTCTTTATAAATGTTGCTTGTCTTTTTATTGTTATTATCTTTTGAAGTCCACATCTCCAATGTGGACAAGTCTTAGCATCTCTGAGTCAAGAGTTAGATCACGTCCGGGTTTTCATCTCTGCTTCCACCTTGTCCTGACGTCGTCGTCACTTGCTACTTTGTATCAATACCTTCCCTGACTTCTCTCTTTCTCTCCCCTTGGATGTATTGTAGACACGCTTGAACTTCTCAAAGGAAGTCGTCAGTCTCTCGTTGGCTCCTTCAAGCAGTCACGCTTGCCGGTCTTTGGTAATATCTTGACACTTTGGTGTGTCGGTGGAGGAGGATCGAGGAGGAAAGTGTACAAAAGATGGGACGGCCTCGTTCTGAATCCAACAGGAGCAGCAGGGTATCATCTCAGGAGGACGTATAAGAAGAAAGTCAGGAGCCAGTATAGAGAACCTGAGTGAGAGTGACAGGCCAGATTGCCAGGAGGTGCTGCAGCTACAATACAAGAAGAACCTCAGTTAGATGCTTCCTAGAACCATCAGGAATATATGCAATGTTACTAAATACATGCCCACGGTAAAATACAGCCCACATGGTCAACATAGTCAACTTGGTCAACATAAACAACATGGTCAACTTGGTCAACATGGTCAACTTGGTCAACATGGTCAACTTGGTCAACTTGGTCAACATGGTCAACTTGGTCAACATGGTCAACATGGTCAACTTGGTCAACATGGTCAACTCTGTGCAAAAAATGTGTACTGAGTCCAAATTTCTTTGGAAAAAACTTGATAAATTATAAGGCTTTTTCATAAGACAAGAAATATTTTAATGGGCCCCTCAAAAGAGTATGAGAATCATACAATTTTAGGGTCTAGATATGAGCAGTCACTAGGGATGAATGTCCAAACAAAGGTTCAGTTTGACAGAACTTTCAGCCCGTTTGGCAGGAGCTGTTTTTTTTACCTGCTACTATATATGACAACGTTGCTCTGTCTATCAATGGTTGCTAAGGAAGTGGTTGGTGTCTGCACCCACCACGTCCTTAGCAACCACCCGCAGCTGGGAGCTTTCATTTTTTGCCGGAGTACAGGCGAAAGTAGGGCATCCTCTAGGCATGTTATTTAAAGGAATTTTTCAGCTTTAATGTTGCCTTTTTTATTATTAAAATTTCTGCTCTGCACCAAACTGATTTTTTTAGAAATTATTTTTCCTTAGGTACATGTCCCCAAGGCAATGCCCAGCCCCCATGGCATTTGTCTGACAATCCTTTGCCTATTAGCCTAGAAAATGCCCATTACTAATTCCTAAGATTATTATTATTATACAGGGTTTATATAGTGCCAACAGTTTGCGCAGCACATTGCAAAAGTAAGGTAGACATTACAGTTACAATACAATTTGGTACAAGAGGAAAAGGGGGCCCTGCTCGTTTCCTCTTGAGCTGATGGAGGAAATAAATGGCAGTTTAAAGCTTCTTTAAAGAGAAAAGGTTTTCAGGGATCATCTAAAGGTGGATAGATTAGGAAATAGCTGGACAGATTGGGGTAGGGAGTTCCATAGGATGGGAGAAGCTCGGGAGAAGTCCTGGAGACGAGCATGGGAGGAGGTGACATGGGACTTAGAGAGCAGAAGTTCTTGGGAGGATTGAGGAGATTTGGTTGATATTTTGAGACCAGGTTGGTGATGTAGCTGGGGGCAGAGTTGTGGATGGCTTTGTAAGTTGTTAGTATTTTGAATTTTATTCGTTGGGCGAGTGGAAGCCAGTGGAGGGATTGGCAGAGAGGGGTGGAGGACACTGAGTGGAAGCCAGTGGAGGGATTGGCAGAGAGGGGTGGAGGACACTGAGTGGAGGCCAGTGGAGGGGTTGGCAGAGAGGAGTGGAGGACACTGAGTGGAGGTCAGTGGAGGGATTGGCAGAGAGGGGTGGAGGACACTGAGTGGAGGTCAGTGGAGGGATTGGCAGAGAGGGGTGGAGGACACTGAGTGGAGGCCAGTGGAGGGATTGGCAGAGAGGGGTGGAGGACACTGAGTGGAGGCCAGTGGAGGGGTTGGCAGAGAGGGGTGGAGGACACTGAGTGGAGGTCAGTGGAGGGATTGGCAGAGAGGGGTGGAGGACACTGAGTGGAGGTCAGTGGAGGGATTGGCAGAGAGGGGTGGAGGACACTGAGTGGAGGTCAGTGGAGGGATTGGCAGAGAGGGGTGGAGGACACTGAGTGGAGGTCAGTGGAGGGATTGGCAGAGAGGGATGGAGGACACTGAGTGGAGGCCAGTGGAGGGATTGGCAGAGAGGGGTGGAGGACACTGAGTGGAGACCAGTGGAGGGATTGGCAGAGAGGAGTATCAGACACTGAATGGTTGGTAAGGTGGATGAGCCTGGCAGCAGCATTCATGATGGACTGGAGGGGGTGTGGCCTATGTAAAGGTAACCCAATGAAGAGGGAGTTGCAGTAGTCGAGGTGAGAGATTGCCAGGGAGTGAATTAGGAGGTTGAGGTGGCATGATTTGGACAGGGATTGGATGTGGGCCTGTAAGGATAGTTCAGAATCCAGGGTTACCCCTAGAACCCTGGCACGCTGGGATGGGTTGATAGTGCTGCTATTGATCCTGACCGAGAAATCAGGGGAAGAGGCACGTGGGGGAGGAAATATTATGAGCTCAGTTTTGGATAGATTGAGTTTTAGGAAGTGGTGTGACATCCAGACTGATGTCTGTTAGTAAATGGGCGATATGTGAGGAAACTGATGGGGTGAGCTGAGAAGATTCAGCTCCACTTCAATAGGGTTCAGAGCTGGGTGTACTACTGAGCAGGGGATCTGCTGAACAAGGGTACTAATGAGCTAGGGACCTGCTGGGTGGGGGTACTGCTAAGCCGGGGTCCCTTTAAAACAAATAGAAAATCAACACATACACAGGGCATTTGCTAATCTTCATTAAAGCTTCATAAAAGCATCAAAAATACATCATAAAATCATGCTGATGCGCTGGGCGCTTTATTGTGCGCTAATATCAAAGCAAGCATAAATGAGCCCAACGGGAGGTTGGAATATAGATGAAACCACCATGTTGTATTTCCACCATGAAGCCAGGAAGTCTGGGGCTTTCAGAACAAGTCTAGTTGAATGTGAGCAAGTACTAATAGCTATACCATGACCTGGGTACGGGAGAACCACCACAGGCATGTTTGGGGTCAGTTCACAAGAAGAATCTACTTTGTGTCCACCTTGCTAGATCACAATAAGTTTTATTCACATCAAAGTCCACCAGGCATCTCCAGATGTGACTCCAATACTGACTTGTTTCACCCAATGTAGGCTTAGTCCCCTATGACCAACCTTGTTGGGTGAGAAGCGTCAGTGGTAGAGTCACGCCTGGTGGGGGAGGACCAGGGGCGGACTGACAACTCATGGGGCCTCTGGGCAATAGGGGATCATGGGGCCCCTGTGTCCTTGCCCAAACTCAAAAAAGCCTATGAAAAAGGTACCAGGGGCATCTCATGGGGCCCCTACTGACCCCAGGCCCTCGGGCAGTGCCCTAGATTCCAAATGGTCAGTCCGCCCCTGGGGAGGACATGCTTGGTGGACTTTGATGTGAAAAACGTTTATTGTGATCTAGCACTATGGAGAGCGGACTCCTTGTGTTCCAATTACGGTGTCCTTTTATCAAGCAGTGGTAATAGACCGCTGCTCAGTTCTCCGGCATCCTCGGAGAACACAGTTCTGCTGTGAATGCCATTTTATGAAGCGGTGTAGATCAGTTCTCCGAATGAAGGGAGAATGATCTACAAACGCTGGAAAACGGCTGCTTTTACTATAATCTCGCGAGATCAGTCAAACGCCATTTACTAAGCAGAGGGAAATCATCGCTGCTCAGTTTTCGGTTCCTCCGATTCTCCAGCTCTGGGCTGGAGAATCTGGAGGGAGAACACAGATCACCAGTGAAGGGCTGAATGAGGGTTCTAATGGGCTGACATCGCTCCTTCATATACTGGCCATCTGTGTGCTGAGATGATCGGTGGAGAACATGTTCTCCAATGATCATCTCTGTTTCCTAAACCACAAATGATCGGAGATCAGCAATGATCCTCAGGATCCTCAGGATCGCCGCTGATCTCCGTTTCATAAAAGGAGACCAATGTGAGGATCAGACTGATCCTGGAGGGCTCTGTACCTACATCCAGTACAGTGCTTCCACAGACTGTATTTGCCCCAGTTAGCAGTGACAGGTTTATCTCCTAATTGCAGAGGTTGGAAGTGTCTATTGTCAGGAAGCCGTGACGGCCGGACCGCCCAATGACATTTCATCAATTATTGAACAAAGGAGGCGAAGGCTCGGCTGAGTGCGCACAGCTGATAACACAACCCGATAATGCCCTGTCACTGAGCTCCTCGAATTTACGCTCTTATGGATCCCTTTGATCTGGTTTGGTTGATATGTCAACTGTCGCGTCACCCGTGGAAGGACTCACGTTTTTTTGGCGAGCTTATCCGTTTCGGACACTCTCCTTTTTTTATGGTGACGTCATCGATGGCCATGTCGCCTTCCATCCCGTTGCCGGTAATACATTCAAATATAACCTGAGAGATGAGAGAGGAAATGGTTAGCCGGGACTCTGTCATTGTATGAACACAGCAGTTTGTACTATTGCATTTTTGGTTGTTTTCCTTCTGCAGAGCAGAGTATTTCAGGAGAGGAGAGTGATAGAGGAAGGAGCGGAGTCCTCCAGCAGTGCAGAGTATTTCAGGAGAGGAGTTATAGAGGAAGGAGCGGAGTCCTCCAGCAGCGCAGAGTATTTCAGGAGAGGAGAGTTATAGAGGAAGGAGCGGAGTCCTCCAGCAGAGCAGAGTATTTCAGGAGAGGAGAGTTACAGAGGAAGGAGCGGAGTCCTCCAGCAGTGCAGAGTATTTCAGGAGAGGAGATGTATAGAGGAAGGAGCGGAGGCCTCCAGCAGCGCAGAGTATTTCAGGAGAGGAGAGTTATAGAGGAAGGAGCGGAGGCCTCCAGCAGCGCAGAGTATTTCAGGAGAGGAGTTATAGAGGAAGGAGCGGAGGCCTCCAGCAGAGCAGAGTATTTCAGGAGAGGAGAGTTATAGAGGAAGGAGCGGAGTCCTCCAGCAGTGCAGAGTATTTCAGGAGAGGAGTTATAGAGGAAGGAGCGGAGTCCTCCAGCAGTGCAGAGTATTTCAGGAGAGGAGTTATAGAGGAAGGAGCGGAGTCCTCCAGCAGCGCAGAGTATTTCAGGAGAGGAGAGTTATAGAGGAAGGAGCGGAGTCCTCCAGCGGCGCAGAGTATTTCAGGAGAGGAGTTATAGGGGAAGGAGCGGAGTCCTCCAGCAGTGCAGAGTATTTCAGGAGAGGAGAGTTATAGAGGAAAGAGCGGAGTCCTCCAGCGGCGCAGAGTATTTCAGGAGAGGAGTTATAGGGGAAGGAGCGGAGTCCTCCAGCAGTGCAGAGTATTTCAGGAGAGGAGAGTTATAGAGGAAGGAGCGGAGTCCTCCAGCAGAGCAGAGTATTTCAGGAGAGGAGAGTTATAGAGGAAAGAGCGGAGTCCTCCAGCAGCGCAGAGTATTTCAGGAGAGGAGAGTTATAGAGGAAAGAGCGGAGTCCTCCAGCGGCGCAGAGTATTTCAGGAGAGGAAGAGCAGCTCTAACTCTTCCCTGACATATTTCTCATATTTTGATCAGCATTAACAGATTTCAGACACATTCATGCACACAGTAGTCTCTGGTGATCTCTATTGTCAGGGAAGAAGTCCGGGAGGGGAGATGGATGGAGGCGATAATCTGTTCTCTCCTCCCACACGGTTCAGAACAATTACTGGTAATTGCGGTGAGAAAATATACTGCTAACGTAAACAAGATTAAAATGGATTTATTAAAGGTCGCTGAACTTCTCAAGCATATTTATGTTATTGATTCCTCTGTGCTGAGATTATCCCCACCTCTAATTCTCATCCCATTGTATCTATTCATCTCTATCATCATTTAGAGACAGATAGATAGATAGATAGATAGATAGATAGATAGATTAATAGATAGATAATAGATAGATAGATAATAGATAGATAGATAGATAGATAGATAGATAGATAGATAGATAGATAGATAGATAATAGATAGATAGATAGATAGATAATAGATAATAGATAGATAGATAGATAGATAGATAGATAGATAGATAGATAGATAATAGATAGATAATAGATAGATAGATAGATAGATAGATAGATAGATAGATAGATAGATAGATAGAAAAATAGATACAGCAGGGAAAATAATGATTTGATCCCCTGCAGATTGTGTAAGTTTGCCCACTTACAAAGAAATGAAGGTTCTATAATTTTTATCATCGGTGTATTTCAAATTATAGAAACAGAATATCAGCCATTAAATATTCTAAATGGAGTTGCAGTTCAGTGAGTAAAATAAGTATTTGATCCCGAAGCAAAACATTACTTAGTACTTGGAAGAGAAACCCTTGTTGGCAGATGTGAGACATTTTTTGGAGCTGGTTCCCAGGTGTGCACACATCTCAGGAGGGTTTTTGGTCCACTCTTCTTCACAGATCTTCTCTAAATCCTTAAGGTTTCTTGGCTGTTGCTTGGCAACTCAAAGTTTCAGTTCCTCCATACAATTTCTATAGGATTAAGGTCTGGAGGTCAATGACCTTAATGTGCTTCTTCTTGTGCCACTCCTTTGTTGCCTCCTTAGTATGTTTTGGGTTATTGTCATGCGGGAACACCCATCCACAACCCATCTTCAGTGTTCTGGCTGAGGGAAGAGGGTTCTCATCCAAGATTTTGCAATACGTGGCCCCGTCCATTGGCCCCTGAATGCGGCAAAGTAACTCTGTACCTTTAGCAGAGAAACAGCCCCAAAGCAAAATGTTTCCACCTCCGTGCTTGACTGTAGAGATGGTGTTCTTTGGGTCATAGTCAGCATTTTTCTTCCTCCAAACACGGCGAGTCAATTTAATGCCAATTTTGGTCTCATCTGACCACAACACTTTCCCCCAATCCTTCTCTGAATCATTTAGATGTTCATTGGCAAACTTCAGACGGGCCTGTACATGTGCCTTCTTGAGGAGGGGGACCTTGCAGGCGTTGCAGGATTTCAATTCATGATGTACTGTGTTACCAATGGTTTGTTTGGTGACTGTGGTCCCAACTGCCTGGAGATCATTCACAAGCTCCTCCCATGTAGTTCTGAGCTGATCCCTCACTTTTCTCATGATCATCCTTACCCTATGAGGCGAAATCTTGCATGGAGCTCCAGATTGAGGGCGATTGATGGTTATTTTGTATTTCTTCCATTCGCAAATAATCACTCCAACAGTTGTCTCCTTCTCACCAAGCTTCTTGGTGATGGTCTTGTAGCCATTCCAGCCTTGTGCAGGTCTACAATTTTGTCCCTGACATCCTTTGACAGCTCTTTGGTCTTGCCCATGGTGGTGAGGTTTGAATGGAAGAAAGATTCTGTGGACAGGTGTC